>NC_042616.1:426615860-426715010 GCF_901001135.1 Rhinatrema bivittatum
TCCTTAAATGTGCACGATCGCAGCACCAATGGTCTTGGCAGAATCACTCCATTTCAGTCTATAACGACCTGGCTCCATCTACTCTCCAAAAGAGATACTCGCTCCGGGAAGTGGCTTCAGCGCTCCGTAATGAAGAAATTCGATATCGATGGGGCTTTCCTTTCGCTCTTATTTTTCAGCGAAAGGGAGTGACATATCGTGTTCGCTCCCTGGAGGAAGCAGTGGAATGCTTCAAAAAAGCAGGCCTGGAGGCACCATTTACTCCTCCAGCACAACCTCGAGCTGCACGGCCTGTGGATTCCACCCCGAGATGGCAGCGCCAGGGCCCTGGTCGGGGTCGCCTGCGACGGCAACAGTCGTGGAAGGGAAACCCTCAGGGAGAGAAGGGCTGATGGGTTTCTAGTACTGTGACGTGTATTTCAGTTCAAAATGTGGTAACCTATAGATGGTATTGCTGTCCTGATTTTGTTCATGTTTCAAAGTTTTGTGATACTATCATGTGCTCTATTGCACTTGCTTCCATTGTTTGTTATTATACATTTTAAAAGTTCCTATTGCCTCATGTTCGTTTTCAGATAACTCCTAGGGGGCGGTGGTCTGTAGGGGCTGCCGGTGTTGTTCTTTGGGCTCCCCCAGCCATGATTCGCGAGGGGTTGGCGAATCACATTAGTGAGGGTAAGGGGTTTGGGTACCAGGGGATTTGGAATTCTGAATGCTGGCTGACATGCTTTGTGCACCGATTGGACATATCTGGCGTGGGTGGGTGGGCCTTTTCACTGTCTGGTCCGCCGCCCTCTGAGGCGAGCGTTCACGGACCTCTTAGGGGGGTTCCGCTCTCTCTCATTCTTCACTATGGTTGTTGTAGTATCCCTGAATGTTAAAGGTTTAAATACCTTTCGGAAACGCTATTTGCTCAGGAAGGAGCTCAACTCTCATAGAACCGATATAGCGTTCATCCAAGAAACCCATTTGAAAAGGAGGTATGACCATTTGATGGCTTTTAAAGAATTTCCCCATGTCTTTCTAGCGGCGAGCGGACCACAAGCTAAATATGCGGGGACAGGGATACTAATATCAGCTCAGATGTTGTTTGAATATATCACTCACATACCTGATCCCAGGGGGAGGTATGTACTCTTAAAAATCCGGGTGGGTGCGATGGTTTACACCTTATTATCATTATATGCCCCCAATGGGGAACAGGTGGGGTTTTGGAAGGGGATTCAGACCCTGTTACTTGCTCATGCTGAAGGCTCTGTAATCATAGGGGGGGGGGACTTTAATGTCACTCTATGTCGGGAAATGGATAACTCCAGGGCATCTCTCTCTACCTCTCATATGAACAGAAATGTTTTAAGGGATCTTATGGAGGAGTGGAACTTAATGGACGTCTGGCGGAATCGTAACCCAAGAGCTCGTGTCTATACGTTTTACTCGGCGCCCCACGCTAGTTACTCTCGAATTGATTTTTTCCTTGTGGATGGGGTAACAAGTAATACGGTGAGCACAGTGGATATAGACCCCATTACCTGGTCAGACCATGCCCTGATCAGAATGAACGTCTCCATAGGCAGCAGAGACACGGGTGATAGGTTCTGGAAGTTAAACGAATCGCTACTGAGTGATGATCGCTTTACCAGGGAGCTGAATGAGCACCTCCAGGAGTATTTCCAACTTAATCAGAATCCTGAGATTACTCCGGCTACTTTATGAGAATGCTCTAAGGCTGTGGCCCGGGGCAAGTTAATCTCCAGAGCGACATGGTGCAAACGTAACAGGGAAAAAGATAGGCTTGCCCTGCACACTCAAATAGCTGAAGTGACCAGGGAACATATGCGAACGCAATCTTCTCGATGTTACCAGAAACTGTTGGCATTGAAAGATTCTCTCGCTTCCCTAGATAATCACCGGGTACTACACGCCCTTGAACTCACTAAACAGGCTTATTACGAAGGGGGGGATAAAGCCGGACGTCTGCTGGCCCGTCAGTTGAGAGTTAAAATGACTCAAAATAATATCTCTAAAATAAAAAGTGATAAAGGCCTTATCCATACTTCAACGTCAGACATCCGCAAGTCATTTTCTGACTTTTATACTAATCTTTATAGTGCCCAGATGTCTATTCTAGACTCTGATATTACAAAATACCTGGCCACGGTAGCCCTCCCATCCTTAACAATAGAACAACAGCGGATCCTGGATGCTCCCATTACCCCTGGGGAAGTAGTGTTTGCAATTACCGTAAGTCTCTTAAGGTGGGGAAGTCGCCTGGCCTTGACGGCTTTTCCGGAGCCTATTACAAAAAATGTTCTACCACAGTGGTGGAACCTCTGACTGAATATTTTAATAGTCTACGGGAAGGCGGCTCTATATCCTCCCACGCTAATATGGCGGGGGTCACGGTATTGGCTAAGCCGGGTCGGGATCCCACGTTATGCAGCTCTTATAGGTCTATATCTCTCATTAATGTCGATTTAAAAATTCTGGCCCGATTATTAGCAATGAGACTTAATAGATTCTTACCGGGACTGGTACATAACGACCAGGTCGGTTTTGTACCCCAGCGCATGGCGGCAGACAATATCCGTAAGGTTATAGATCTTATTTGGTGGGTATGCAAGAAGGGGGTGCCGGCGGTGTTACTGTCTTTGGATGCCGAAAAGGCGTTTGATTTAGTGCACTGGCCGTTCCTTTTTCAACTGCTGAACAAACTGGCTTTTGGACCCTACTTTATCAACTGGATAACAAAGCTATATGATCATACTCAAGCCAGGGTTAAGGTAAACAATGGCTACGGGCCGGCTTTTTCGATAGGCAGAGGCACCAGGCAAGGCTGCCCGCTTTCCCCACTATTGTTTGCCCTGTATATGGAACCCCTAACTACCCGGATTAGGGCCTCTTCTGAGATTATGGGGGTACAGCTGGGGACTTCTCAATATACTCTCTCCCTATTTGCGGAAGACGTGCTCTTAATGCTAACAGACCCAGAACGTTCATTGCGGGGTGTGATGCACGAGCTCAATGCATTCAGCAGCGTAGCGGGCATAAAGGTGAATGTAGAGAAATCGGAACTTCTTAATGTTAATCTAGACCTGGGAATGGTACGCCGTCTACAAGCTCAATTCCCGTTTAAGTGGGCTAAATCTCAGGTCAAATATCTGGGTGTCCGTATATCCCCCAATTTAGACGAACTATTTACCTTGAATTATCTCCCACTTATTCGCAACATTACCTTGGATTTGAGCCGCTGGAATAAGAGAGGTTTCTCTTGGCTTGGGAGGGTGGCTATAATTAAAATGACCATACTGCCTAAATTATTATACCTTTTTGCCTCTCTGCCGGTATATATCTCCTCCACAATTTTACGTAGATGGCAGAAAAAAATTTTTGATTTTATTTGGCAACGGAGACCTCCGAGGGTGGCCAGGCAGGTGCTCTGCTTGCCACAGACACAGGGGGGATTGGGGGTACCCAACCTCCTGTATTATTATATAGCTTCTCAACTGCGGGCTGTTATAGATGCTCACCGCACAGCTGCTCCAAAACAGTGGGTATCAGTGGAGCAATCTATTGTAGGCCCCATGGCATGGTCTGCTATGCCCTGGCAGCCCCGATCTACCTGGCAACCGGTAATCGATATCCCATGCTCATTAGAGGTTACCCTTAAAGTGTGGGCCCATAGTCGATGACGTCTGATTGGGGATTATGCATTTTTCTTTCAATCTTCTCTAATGAATAATACCTGTTTCCCCAGTGGGTTTCAATCTAGCAGATTACGGCAGTGGCGGGTGATGGGGATCACTTTGATTGGTCACCTGTTCTCCCAGGGTTCCCTTACCTCTAGAGATCAGTTTTTTGTGACGTACCAGCTAGACCATCGGGATTATCTAGCCTATGCTCAAGTAACACATTATGTTAAAGGCCTGATGAGAGAGGGCTCCTTGAGATCGGGGAGATCTCTTATTTATTTATTTATTTGTTTGTTTTTTAATTTTTATATACCGGAATTCCTGTATGCAATACAAATCAATCCGGTTTACATGTAACAAAAAGGTTGCCCTGGTCTGGGAGGTTAGACCGGGGTTTTTTACATAGAACATTGAACAATAACAATCAACCAATGAACATTAACATTAACATTATTACAAGGAACAAAGAGAGTATCAATAATATTTAACAAATAATAAATAACCTTGTTCGTGTTTTGAATGGTATGTGTGTGTTCCCCTTTTTACAATGGACTTTAGTAGCGTATATCGACTGCAGTAAACGGTTATATAATATGTCCTCTGTTAAATGACTGTTAAATAGGCATTGCGAATAAGCAAGTACGTGTAAGAAATTAAGTGTAAGAAATTAAGTGTCAAGCAAGTGTCAAGCAAGTACGTGTAAGAAATTAAGTGTAAGATATTAAGTGTCAAGCAATTCGTGACACCCTACAATGGTTGGATCTGAAAGTCAGGAGGAGGTGCTTAGTTACACTCTGGGAATTGGAATGCTTGCCTGAAGAGCCAGGTTTTTAACCTTTTTTTGAATTCTGGTAGATTGGGTTCGAGTCGTAGGTCTGGTGGGAGCGCATTCCATTGGTGTGGTCCTGCAGTGGAGAGTGCTCTTTTTCTTAGTGTTGATTTGGCAGGAGCTGCGACTAATGTGCCTTTGTAGGCGTTTCTGATGGGTCTGGAAGATAAGTGTGGCCGAAGTTGAATTTGTAGAGATATAGGTGCGGCGTTATGGATTTATCTTATGGAAACTTATGGAAACTTATGGAAACTTACTGTCAGAACAGTGACAGGATCAGGGGCCTAATTTCCAAGGTATATCAGTTGTTTTTTCCATCACAAGAGGTACTGGGCAAATTCATTACCCACTGGGAAACTGACTTGGGCAGGTCTTTGGGACAGCGAACTTGGGAAGTAGTTTTCTTCAATGCCCGGAAATGCTCTATTTCAGCGCGCATGAAAGAAAATTGTTATAAGATTATTTACCGGTGGTATTATACGCCGGACAGGCTACATCATTTTTCTCCTTCGATGTCGCTCTCCTGCTGGCGCGCTTGCGGGCAGTCTGGTACTTTCATGCATATATGGTGGGACTGTTCTGTTATTGTTCCCTTATGGAAGGCAGTATTTGCCTGGTTAACCAGTGTGTTGGATGTACAGATTCTTTATAACGCTGATTTGGCATTACTCCACATTTTTCCTGATACTGTTAATAAGTATCAACAACGTTTCTGTATGCAAATGTTTATTGCGACCCGAACCTTGATTGCTAAAAATTGGAAGACCACGATGGTTCCAGGACTTACGGATATTGTTACACTATTACACCACTATCGGAGACTATCCTCCTTAACGGCATTTAAACATAATAGAATGTCATCCTACTTAAAGACCTGGCAGCCTTTTCTGGACTACACCGCCCGCTCTTGCTCCCTGTGATGACTTTCTTGGCTCACTGAGGACCTCGAGTGGGAACATGGGCATTGTTGAGCTGGACTCTCCTATCTAGACTCACCTGTCATTACGCAGTGAACGGACTCTTAACGCCACCTATTGCTAGCTATCTTGTAGACTATCTTGCTTTGAATTCATGCCAGTCTCTTTTAAATGATCAATACGCAATGGTACCTTAATACCTGGGGGAGGGGGAGGGGAAGGGGAAGGGAGGGGGGTTATGCTTCTACGTTTCTATGTTTGTCTATCCGAATTTATGCTGCCTTTCTGGAAATTGCCGTGGTTTCCTGTGTCTTGTGTACTGTATATGCTGCTTTTGTATCATTTACTGCGGATAGATAATAAAAACCGTAAATTTCAAAAAAAGAAAGCTCTGGTACATCCCAGGAGTCTGGACTGATCTGGGTACGTACAGGGAAAGGAAAATTAGTTTCTTACCTGATAATTTTCGTTCCTGTAGTACCACGGATCAGTCCAGAGTCCCACCCATCAGAGGCATGGAAGAAAGGGAGAGTCCGCTCGGTTCTTATCTATTTCATTATTTCAGATTGACAGAGATTTTCAATGTTTTGTCCTCAAGTGGTTTTTTCAAGGTTCAGGTCCCAGGAGGGTTCAGTGGACCAGTTTGTTTCTGTTATTATATATAGTTATGATAGTTTTTATAGTTCCATTCTGCTTTGACATTGAGTAATACTGCCAGACTGTAGGTGGCACCAGCCTATTTATAGGCTGAGCGTTGTTATGGTAACTGCTCTGTCTCCATCTGCTGGGGGGGGGGGGGGGGGAGAAGCAAAACCCAGGAGTCTGGACTGATCTGTGATACTACAGGAACAAAAATTATCAAGTAAGAAACTAATTTTCCTTTCTGACCTCTGCTTCAGATTCTGACTACTGTCCTGGATTGCTGCCTGCCCTGACCCCCAACCTAGTCCCAGATACTGATTGCTTGTTGCCTGCCCCAACCTTGGCCTGGACCTGGCTACTGTCTGCTTGCTGCCTGACCCGACCTTAACCTGAACCTGGATACTGTCTGCTTTGCTGCCAGCCCTGACTGCTGCCCAAATCTTGTCTTCGTCTGTCCACTCTTTCCGATACTTTTACCTAAGCTCTGCCAGCCCCTGGAACCCAAGGGCTCAACCTATGGGGAATGGAGCTGGTATAAGTGAAACTCCATCTCCAATCTCAGTAAGAGCGGGTCCACCAGATGTCAGCATGGGTTGGCGGGTTCACCTGCTAGGCTGTGTCAACCACACCACAGCCCACGGCTTACATCCGTGACAAGGGTTTTAAAAAAAAGCATAGAAAATATGGTTCTTTTGACAAGTCTTTGGGGTACCAGACTCTTGAATGAATGGCAACTTTTCCTAATGTTTCAGTGACTAAATTCCCATATTACTATCTATGGATAAAATTACGTAAGAAGCAATTTATTGTTTATGCTGGTTTTATCTATTTTAATGTAAAGAATAATTTTAAATAAATAAAGCCTCTTTGGCTAATTGGTTTATAAAAAAAAAAAAAAGCAGTTGATTCAGCTTATTTACATATCAAACAAAAGCACATCCAATACTAGCAAAGTCAGCACCTCCAGCCAGCCACACACCACTCTTTCCAATGAGGTCAGAGACCTAGGCATCCACCTTGACTCAAACCTCAACATGAAGAAACACATCAACCTGACAATCAAAGATGGTTTTTACAAACTAAAAATCCTCAAAAAACTCAAACCTCTTCTATTCCACCACGACTACCGCACAGTACTCCAAACCCTCATACTATCCAAGCTAGATTGCTGTAACTCCCTCTTCCTCGGACTGCCCGCCTCCACCACAAAACCACTTCAGCTACTCCAAAATGCCGCAGCTAGATCCCTCACAAACACCAACCGAACCTCACACATCACCCCAATTCTAAAAGCACTACACTGGCTCCCCATATCACACAGATCTCAATTCAAAACCCTCACCATACTACACAAAACCATCAACAACCAAAAAATCAAATGGACCAAAAACCCTCCCCAACTACAACATAGCCAGAAAAACCTGCGCTCCCAAAACACAGGCTTCCTGATCATTCCACACACAAAACGTGCGCACCTGACCTCTACCAGACAATGCACCTTCTCTGTAGCTGGTCCAACCCTCTGGAACCAGCTACCTTCTCACCTCAGACTGGAACCTTCCCACCAAACATTCAAAAAACAACTGAAAACATGGCTGTTCCAGAAAGCCTACCAACTCGTGACCTAACTCCACCTCCCCCTCCCATCCACTCCCCCTTCCCTAGCCTTCTCCCCACCCTCTCCTCCCAACTAAGTCACATACATGTTCCTTACACACTCCTCCTGCTGTCTCTCCCTTGCTTCTGCAAACTCCATTCCCGCCTTTCGGATACCCTTCCAAGCCCACAACTTAAATCTTCAACTACCTCACCCAACACCCATCTTTAGCATTGTACAATCTGCTCTATCACCAAGGTTTCCAGCCAAATGCTTAATTTTTCCCTCTAAAATCAAAGCTAACTTAGAACAATCTGTCTCTCAGATACTACAAGAATGTTTCAATGTATAAATGTTACTATGTATAAAGTAATATATAAATGTTGCAATGTATAAAGTAATGCTTCTATGTTCCAATGTATAAATGTTTCTATGTATAAGTTAATGCTACAATGTATAAATAGTACGACCCCCCCGTCATACTATTACCCTGTTATAATGTGAACCGATGTGATGTACCCCAATGAATGTCGGTATATAAAAGCAAACGAATAAATAAATATTTATTGAATGGTCAGCAGCCTTTAGAAGTCCTTCAGGCAAATTCAGTGAAAGCTCAAATTTCTTCTTGGGCAGAGCTTCTACTCTTGCCCTGGAGCATATTTATAAGGTGGTCACTTAGTTTTCTTAACATTCTTTCACTAAACATTTCAGTCTGAATGTTCATGCAAAAAAAATGTAGTCTTTAGACTTGGTGTTCTCAGGATAGCCCTAACTTCCTTCCTCCCAGATTACTTGGGTTTGTGTATTTCCCACATGTCTAGACTAGTGTAGCAGGAGAATAAGAAACTAGAAATTTAGTCTTATCTGATAAATTCCTTTGCTTGCATCCTGCTACACTTGCCCAAGACTCTTCTGGGAAGTTGGTATTTGAAGTTATATACCTTGGTTTACAGAGATTGTTAAAAGGCAACCAGAGGTTTATTTTTTGATTCTTTCCTTTTTCTTCTTCTCCATTTATCCAAGATAAGTTTGAAAGAATCATTTCTTTGGAGGATTCTTTGTTAAGTGTTTCAAATTATATACATTTTATCTAAGATTTGAATCTATTGATAGTTTTTCACTTCCATGACTTTGACGTAAGAATATTGGCTTTTTGCTGGAGCTGCACCATGATAACTACCAGTGATCATGTCATGAAAAAGGTGTGTTCTCTGTCTCCATCTGGCTTAAGGGGCAAATAACCTTACACATATGCACTGGGGTCACAGAATTCAAGGAAAGGGAATTATCAGGTAAGACTAAATGTCTCTATTGACTGGCTAAGTTTACCCACCTAAATTCACAAGACAAACACATTTAGCTGGCAAAATATGGTTGAATAAATAGATGTTTCTGGAGTGAGCTTATGACTTAGTTGGTTACTGTTTATATTTTCAGCACTAGCTGGTTGAGTTTAGATAGGCAACCCCAGTTGCACAAATAGCTGATCCTAAGTCTAGCTGGTTGAATTTTGTCCAGCTAGATTTTGGAAAATTTTCAACTGAAAATCTAGCTAGGTAGGCTCAACTGAAAATTTGCTTAAAGATACCCATCTAAAATAAAAAAAGTGATCTTACTTGCCCATTGGGTCCTTGAAAATTAATTCCTTAAGGAGCTAAAGATGTACTCCCCACAAGAAAGACTGAAGAGAAGATATGATACAAATTTTCATAAATCTAACAGGGCTCAATAAGTTACCAAATAGTAGGATTTTTCATAGGTGAGTGTCAAGAGAAGATTAAATGAAACTGATGGAAGGGAAGCTCAGAAAGAATATGAGAATAAACTTTTTCACTAAGAAAGTGGTGGGCACCTGAACAAACTTCCAGTGGAGGTGTTAGAACCAAAATAATGACAGAGTTCATATGTGCATGATATAGAGGTAAAAGGCCAGGTTTACTAAGTTTTAATGGAAGAAACGCTTTAGTGAATCAAGCCCAAAGTGACCTTAGAATTGGAAAGGGGGTGGGAGAAGACCATAGACTGAGTAAGATCTTTGATGGCTAAGTAGTGTAGCACAAATGGGCAGACTGAGCCAAGTTCTTGTCTGCCAATTTCTTCTATATTTCTGTATGGGATAAACTGAGCCAGTCTTGCCTCTGTTCTACTACGTGAAGTGATTTAGTTCTTTTCATAGAGAATTTAGATTTGCAAGTCCTTAACTATAGTGGGAAAAAACCAGAACTAATTCATTCTGTCCCTTAGGACCTGGAATTATTTGGTAATCCTAATTGCTGGCTGCATTTTTATGTTCTATTCATTTTTCCTGTTTTCTTTATCCTGCAGAAACATTATGAAAGAACTCCAAGCCCAGCAATGATGGAGGTTTTCTTCTCCATCCTCAGCAGCCTCTTCACTGTTGTACCAAGCATGAGGAAGAAATTTGCCATGAAGCTAGGTATGCTGTTTTAAATCCTACACTTAATTCATTCTCTTATCCTTGGATAAAGAAAGAAAAGCAGGATCCTGAAACGATGATGACTAGTCATCCTTCAAAGCCTATGGTGTTTTTCCTACCAGACTAGTCTGGACTAGTGGAAGGTATTTCATTCCACAACTGTGGTGACAGAGGCCATATCTTTTATTCTTCCTTTATGACCTCACCATAAGGGGGGTATGGACTTAGGCAGTTGCCAGTAGTCTGTCTCCAGCAGTTGCGGACACCATAGGTCTTTAGGCTACAAAAAAAAAAGTATATACAGATCACCCAGAGCCAAGGTTAGGCTTTGGCCTGGTTGAGCAGCTCTCGCTCCTGGGTCAACAGCCCTAAAGGGCTCATTTCTCTAGTGGAGCCAGCCTCTCAGGTGCTCCTGTTTGAGGCACCCCAGGATGTATCCCTGTGGGGCTTGGTGGATTCCCTTGGCGGAAAGGTTCACAGGTTTGCATTTCTAGGTTACCCTCAAGATGCTCTGGACCTGAGGGAGCTCAAAATCCCTTCCTCTGCTCCTCTTCTTCTCTCTGCTCCTCTTTTTTCCTGCTGCTTAAAGATCTTGTAAAAAATAAAAGAAGTACCCCAAGCAGAGAGGGACCCAGCCACAGAGCTCTGGCCAGGCAACAGCTAATCACTGAGAGAAAACAAGATTCCAGCCCCCAGCGGTGATGATTAGTTCTGGGTGCTGTAGGAAGGAGAGCAGGATGCTGTGGTTAGGACCCAGTGGCAGCGCTGCAATAGCAGTCAGGGCAGGGCTAAGAGTATGTTTCTAAGTAAAAAAAAAACAAGCATACAGGGCTGCAGGTGCAATGTCTACAGCACCGAACAGCTCCCCAGTGTTGCTGGCTCCTTCTGCCTGGCTTGTGACCAGGATCCAGAGCCAGCTTCACTGTGCAGTGCAGGAACCTCTCTGCTCCTGGAAAACATGGGGCAAGTGGGAGGCCCTTCAGTGCAGGCCCCAGATGGGGCTGAAGCAGGAGTAGAGCAGCTCCTGTAAAGCTTGAGCCTACTCCTTCCCTTCTTGGGCCCCCACCCATGGTGCATAGGTATAGGGGCAAAGGAACAGGGCATAAATTTGCCAAGGGCTCAGGGATTTTCTCCAGAGTTTGTATTAGTCATTCATCAAGCCTTCTGGGCCATGAAGGCAGAGGGTTCCTCCTGGGCCATGGGGCCTAGTGATCCTGGGGCCTACAGGGAGCTAGTGTTTAAGCAGCCACAGACTGCCCTGAAGGCTTCAGATTTTCCTGCTACCCCAGCCACTCCAGAATCTAGAGAAGATTCCAAGTCAGATGAGGGCTCTGGATGCTCATTATCTGGTAATTCTGAAGAAGAAGTGGTATACTCATCTGAGGAAGAGGAATCTATGCTTTATTTTATGATTTTGATGCTCAAAGAGACTTGTTAGCTAAGTTGTTTTCTTTAAGTTCTTAAATTTTTACAATGTTAATTTTTGAATCTAGTTTACCCTGTTTCCAAGTTCCGAAACCTTGTTCCATGTACTGCCTCTAGGCGAAATTTATGTTCTGTTTCAATGTAAACCAATGTGATCTGTATTTCATACAGGAACACCGGTATATAAAAATCTAAAAATAAAATAAATAAATATTTAGGAAGGAAGAACTATCAGCTGTTATTGCTGATATTTTAGCATCTCTTAGGATTTCAAATACAAAAGAGAATGAACTTTAGAAGGAGTCTGTGTCCTATTGGGTGTTTTCCCGTCGATAGCAGGGCTGAATTAGCCATGCTGTCATGGGATCTGTCCATCAGGTCTGGGAGGCGGAGCTTGATAAAGCAGAGGTTGATTTTTGTATCCTCTGCGCCTGCGCATGTGTGTTCCCGCGCAGGAAGATCTGTTCTCCTCAGTCTGTTTCTTCCACGCGCGGGATCGCACGCGGAGCCAACTCTCTCCTCATGTCGAAATCCGGATTTAAACGCTGCTGCTGCAATCGCGTAATGTCGGTCACGGACGGCCATGACCAGTGTTACCGGTGCCTCGGCAGCGCACATGATGTTTCAAACTGCGAATTTTGTTCTAAAATGTCCCCCAGGGCAAAAAAACAGAGGGCCTACAGGCTACGAGAGCTCCTCAGCACTCCTGAAGCGTCAGAGGCCCACTCTTCACCGGGACCGGTGAAGAGGGTGAAATGTTCAGCACCGAAGGCTCTATCAGACAGCCAGGTAACAGGGGAGCAGGGCCCTGCAACCCTTCATCGCCGAAAATCGTCCAGTCAGTCGACTTCCAGTCGGGAATCGAAACGAGGCAGATCGCCTCATAGACATAAAGAGAGGTCGCGCCATTCGGCGCCAAGACCAAGCCCAACATCACCGCGCCCTAGGACCCTAGAGGGGACGGCGCAGGAGCCGCAGAAACTGCGCCACAAAGCTCCGAAGTCCATGCAACACACAGCGCCAGCCCTGCAAGACAGTACGGCGCCGAAACAGTCGGAGCGCAAAACGGCGCCGAAAGCCCATGCGGCTCCGGAAAGCACGGCTCTGAAAAGCCAAACGGCGCAGGTCGGCCACACGGCATCGAAAAGCCACACGGCGCCGGAAAGCCATACGGCGCCAAAAGACCAGACGGGGACAGAAAGCCGTACGGGGCCGAGAAGCCATACGGCGTCGAGAAGTCACATGGCGCCGGAAAGCCGTAGGACGACGAAAAGCCGTACGACGCCAGAAAGCTACAAGAAGTCAAAAAGCTATATGGCACCGAACAGTCATACGGCACCGAAAACATCGGGACTCCCATTACAAACAGAACGAGAAACACCGTGCCTTTCCACAGACACATTGTTCCATTCGGCATTGGAACAGCCAAAGGAGCAAACAGGATCATTTGTGATGATACCTACAAAGGGAGATCCACAGTTATACTCTTTGTCAACAAGGAAAGAGTCTGTGACACAAGAGGTTGGTCATAAACGTAAAAGATCAGATAACCATAGATCTACTTCACGAAGTTCTCAACACAAAAGATCAAGTTCATCTTCACACAGTTCCCGAAGAACTCATACCCCATCTGACTACCAAGCAACTCTTCATGAAAAGAGAAGGAAGATAGACCCATACCGGGACCAAAAGAGGAAACATCACAAGCCTACAGAAGTTAGTCCTTCGACGTCTAGGTCCTCACTATTGTCCCATCAACGGGAACACGCTTCCCCAATATACCTCACATCATCTCAAGCTTCTCCATGTTCGGTTAGTGAACCGGAACGCCCAGATCATAGTCCTAGTCCTCAGAAAGATCAACAAAGACAGAAGAAATCAGCAAAATTGATGCCGCAGGCTACAAAAGATGCCTTCTGGCAATTATCACAATCCTTGTCAGGGTTTTACGAAGCCATAGAGTCATCATTTATCATGGATAAAGATAAATCGGGTTCTACACAAGATCGAGAAACTTCAGAACCGTTAGACGACATTAGCGACAAGCAATCTCCCCTTGCGGAACGAGCTAATCCACATTCACCTACCTGTTCCGTATCACGGGAACCCGACGATTCCTTTTCGGATTCACCTACTTCATCAACTGGATTTCCCTCAGACTCTCCAGAAGGACAGCAGGAGCCGTACTCTCCACCTGAGGATCTTTCCTATCCAAAGTTTTTAGAAAAGATAGGGAACATCCTTCAACTACAAATTCAAAAAGAACCAGACCCCAGAGCTGAAACATTGGGGCTATTAAAAATGTTCGATGTTCCAGGAGAGCCTACCACACTTCCACCTCATGAACTACTGCATCGGCTACTCTTGAAGTCATGGGAGACCCCTCAAACCATACAAGCAGTATCCAGAAAATCGGATATCAAATTTAGAATCAAAAAGGAAACTCCGTATGCACTCCCGCAACTACCACGAGTCAGTAGTTGTCGAGTCGGCTATGCAACGGTTCAAAATACCAAAACTACACGCTACCTATCCACCAAATAAGGACCATAGGTATCTGGATGAAGTGGGAAGAAAGATATACCAGAACTCTATGCTCACAACACGCATTATGCACCACCAATTTTATATGGTGCAGTACTTGTATGACTGTATCCAAGCAACTAAAGGCTTCCTTTCTACCATGGGTGGACAACCACCTCAAACCCTACATGATATGGAAGAATGTTCCAGACACCTACTCCGCTCAGTCTATGAGGGCATGGAGACCTCCTCAAGAGCTTCCGCGACAGCCATCGCAGCACGCAGAACGGCATGGCTTCGTTCCAGCTCCATCAGAGAAGATGTGCATGAAAAACTTGCCAACCTTCCCTGTGCAGGCGACAACCTGTTTGGAGCAAAATTGCAGGAAACGGTCGGTAAACTCAAAGATGAGGCGTTAGCGGTACAATCCCTGCACTCTCATGCAACTTACCATCCAACAAAACGCTTTTACCCATACCAACGTAAGTCCTCCTATGGACGTAGACCTTTCCGACCGTATCAAGGATACCACTCTCAGACGTACCACACATACCAACCCTATCAAAGACAACAGCCGCAGCAACAACAGTCTCATCTACCTCGTAGGGGTAAACCACGCGCCCAACGTCAACAAGCACAACAGCAATCGACTGCTCCGAAACCCACCCAGTCTTTTTGAACCTACAGCCACCATCACTCCACCTCTCGCCGCCAGGGAGAATCCAATCCTGTGTGGCGGTTTGGAATCAAATAACATCAGATCAGTGGGTATTGGACATTATGAGTCAGGGTTATCGTCTTCAATTTCAATCAAAACCACGCCTTCCGCACTTCATGTCTGTCAGAACTATGCGGGATCATCCACAACTCCAACAGGAGATCTTACACCTATGCCAACAGAAGGCCGTAGTGCAACTAACCTCGAACAACTACAATCGAGGATTTTATTCCCCATACTTCCTAATTCCCAAGAAATCGGAAGGCCTACGACCCATTCTAGATCTCAGGGAACTCAACAAATTCCTGATAAAAGAGAAATTCAAGATGGTGTCCCTGAAGTCAATCCTACCCTTACTGCAACCCAACGATTGGATGTGTTCCATCGACCTGAAGGATGCATATACTCACATTCCAATCCATCCTTCTTCTTGGCGATACCTTTGCTTCACTTACAGGCAACAACATTACCAATACAGAGTACTCCCCTTCGGGTTATCAGCGGCACCCAGAGTATTCACCAAGTGCATGGTAGTGGTGGTGGCTCATCTCCGACAACAAGGGATGACAATTTTCCCTTATCTGGACGACTGGCTAGTGGTAGCTCCATCACAGGACCGCCTCCTCTGTCAGCTCCGTCAAATTCTTCACTGCTTACACCAACTGGGTCTAGTGGTCAATTTCCGGAAGTCGCACCTGACACCGACACAACAACTACAATTCATAGGCGCTTACCTGGACACCACCCAATCCAGGGCATATCTGCCACAGGACCGACAAGCACAAATGCAAAATCTTCTGAACGATCTGCTACCAAGACCATCCTCGTCTGCCAGACAAATCCTAGTCCTTCTCGGCCATATGGCAGCGGCCAATTTTCTAGTGCCGAACACCAAGTTACACATGAGACGGCTACAGTGGGGACTCAAACGGCAATGGAGTCAACATTCCCAACCACTCACACAATCAATTGCCCTCACCACAGAAATGAAGAGAGACATAGCCTGGTGGCTCCTCCTGTCCACACTGGTGAAGGGAGCATTATTCAGACAGCCCATGCACGACTCCGTTCTAACAACAGATGCCTCGCGGAAAGGCTGGGGGGCACATCTAGAGATTCACGAGACACAAGGTCTTTGGTCCTTAGCAGAGCAAACGCTGCAAATAAATTTACTGGAACTTCGAGCGATTCGCAACGCTCTCCAAGCTTTTCAGCAATTTCTTAAAGGACGAAGAGTCATGGTCTACACGGACAATCAAGTGGCAATGTTCTATGTCAACAAACAAGGAGGGTCGGGCTCGTGGACCCTATGCAAGGAAGCATTACTCATCTTCCAATTTGCGCACCAACATTGCATACATCTCCAGGCCACATACTTGCCAGGTATAGCAAACACGAGAGCGGACAGATTAAGCTGCATCTTCCACCCACATGAATGGTCCCTCAACCGGGAGGTGGTACTCAGTATTTTTGCCAGGTGGGGCACACCATCGATAGACTTATTTGCAACGGAACTCAACGCACAGCTTCCAAAATTCTGTTCCATTCGTCCAAGCAAGTTCCGGATGGTGCAAGATGCCTTCCTCATTCCGTGGAGGTCGGGTCTGCTATATGCGTTCCCTCCCATTCCCTTGATCACCAGAACAATTCAGAAATGCATAATGGACAACGCTCAAATGATCCTTATCGCACCAGCCTGGCCAAGACAGCCATGGTACAGTTACCTCCTGCACCTCTCCAGCGACACACCAATGCGACTTCCACAGCGCCCAGATCTCCTGTTGCAGGACCAGGGTACGCTGTTACATCCACTGCATTCATCCCTACACTTAACAGCGTGGAGATTGACAGGTGGTTGCTAACTGAACAAAACGTCTCCAATAACGCTCAATGTATCCTACTGGAATCTAGAAAACCCTCTACCCGACGCAATTACCAATACAAATGGAAAAGGTATACCACATGGTGTGTAGCCCACCACTTATCACCTATGGACTGTTCACCACAACAGTTGTTGGACTATCTTCATACCTTATTCGAAACAGGCTTAGCCACGACTTCGATTAGAGTTCACCTCAGTGCCATTGCAGCCTACCACAGGCCATATAATCAAGGCTCTATAGCAGCTCATCCTTTGCTTGCTCGTTTCCTCAAGGGACTACTACATATCAGACCCCCCACTGCCAAACCAGCGGTTCCGTGGAATATTAATAACGTATTGGAACAACTCATGCTTCCTCCCTTTGAACCAATGGAATCGGCGCACATGAAATTCCTTACGTGGAAAGTAGTATTCCTAGTAGCAGTCACCTCAGCTAGACGAGTCAGTGAACTGCAAGCACTAGTGCACTATGAACCATACTTACAATTCTTTCATCAAAAGGTGGTCCTTAGAACTCACCCATCATTCTTACCGAAGGTCATTTCTCAATTTCACCTTAACCAGAGTATAGAACTACCAACGTTTTTTTCCAAAACCCCATACCACGCCTAGGGAAGCTTTGCTTCACACCCTGGACTGTAAAAGAGCTCTAGCTTACTACAGGAATAGGACGACATCTTCAACACGTCCATCGCAACTATTCCTATCCTTCGATCCTAAAGCACCAGGGCTACCAGTCTCGAAACATACCATATCCAGCTGGATAGTCCAATGTATTAAATTCTGTTACGACAACGGAATGAGCTTCTCTCGCACAAGCCAAAAGCTCACCAGGTTCGTGCCCTAACGACGTCATGGGCTCACCTCAAGAACATACAACCCATAGACATTTGTAAGGCGGCTACTTGGACGTCCTTACACACGTTTACTATGCATTATTGCCTAGATCAACAAACTTCAGCAGATGCAAAGTTAGGGCAAACAGTCCTGCAATCTGCAGCAGAGTATACCAAGTGATTGCCACATCTATCATCATGTTTGGGAGCTTGTGACTCCCATGACAGCATGGCTAATTCAGCCCTGCTATCGACGGGAAAAAACAAGTTTGCTTACCGTAAACGTTGTTTCCGTAGATAGCAGGATGAATTAGCCATAACACTTTTACTGCTATATCACAGACTGAGGAGAATAGATCTTCCTGCACGGGAACACACATGCGCAGGCGCAGAGGATACAAAAATCAACCTCTGCTTTATCAAGCTCCGCCTCCCGGACCTGATGGACAGATCCCATGACAGCATGGCTAATTCATCCTGCTATCTACGGAAACAACGTTTACGGTAAGCAAACTTGTTTTTATAAGCCATAGAAGGATTTTCCATTACATGAGTCCCTTAAGAACATGCTGCTGTCTGAGTGGGAATCCCCTCAGCATGGACTCAAGAGTGGCTGTGTACTGAGCAAATTATATCCTGTACCTCTGTAGGATAAGATTAAATTACTAAGAATTCCCAGAGTGGATGCCCTAGTGGCAGCAATAATGCAAAAGACTACCATTCCAGTGGAGGGCAATACAACCCTCAAGTACCCACATGATAGGAAGATTGAAGCAATCTTGAAACAAGTCTTTATCACAAACACTATGGCAATACAAGATTCCATATTTGGAAGGTTTATGGCTTAAGCATTGGTAATCTGGATTAAGCAGCTTCCAGAGATCCCTGAACCAGTTTGCCTGGAATCAGGGGTGGCAATCTTGGCAGACACTTTTTACAATTTGATCAGGATGTTCTCTTGAGTGATAGCGTCAAGAGTAGCAGCTAGAAGGCTTTTATGGTTGCATAACTGGGCAGAAGATTTGGCATCCAAGACTTGTCTTTGTAAACACTCATTTAGGAGAAGCTTACTGTTTAGGGAAGATTTGGATAAACTAGTTAAGGATTTAGGGGAGTCAAAGCCCCAGAAACTCCCAGAGGACAAAGTGTGTCCTGGGGCGCGAAGCTGGATATAGCAGAGAGTCTGAGACTTTTGTAGGTATAGACCTATTAAGAGACCCCAACTCAGTAAACCAGACATAAGGCTCATCCCTTCCAGGGAGCTATGAAAGCTGAGGTTGATTTCATCATGTTGGCAGCTAATGAATGCCAATCCCAATGATGTCCAAGGAGTCCCACTGGCATTATTGCTGGTTGATGCCAGCATCTTGCTATTTTATCCAGAATGGACACAAATCACCACAGACTGATGGGTGCTAGATATTGTGGAGAAAGAATATCAACTGAAACTGGCTATGCCAGTCCTGAATACTTTCATGGTTTCCCCCTGTACCTCCATGTTCAGAAGGGAGGCCATAAACACCACCCTAACAAGGAGGCCACAGCAGGAGTAAAGTCAAGGAGCATCTTCAATATATTTTGTGGTACTAAAGAAAGATGGATCTTTTTGGCCAGACCTGGACCTAAAAGGGGTGAACAAATGTCTTCATTTATCTCATTTCTGAATGAAAACTCTCTACTCTGTTATGGAAGCAGTAAAAAAAGGGAATTTCTTACCACTCTAGATCTAACAGAGGCTTATTTCCATATACCCATCTAGAAAGCTCATCAGAGGTTCCTGAACATACCGAGATCAGTCCAGACAAGCAGGTTTTATTCATCCCTACCAGCAGATGGAGGTAGAGAATAAAACTTTGGGCACTGCCACATATACGGATGTGCTACCTGCAGTCCCTCCGTATTTCTCTACCTCCAGCAGATGCTAGAGGTGCTATCCCTGCAGTCCTGACTGACTAGATTTATTCAGGAAAATTGCTCCCCAAAGTGACAGGCTCCTGCAAAAGGGTTGTCTCTCGGGTTGAGCCGGGCGAACGGGGGTTGGATACCTCTGGCCAGCTTCTGCCCATGACTCTAGGACCACTGACAGCCAGTGGTCATAGCCAGTGGTCTGGTTCCCTCAGTAGGACTGAAGCCCCTCTGTCGGCCCAGGACAGGGAATTACCCTTACTTTTTTTTTCTATGGGATTTTTGCTTTCCTGGGTACTGGGCCTTTAAGGTTTTTTGTAAAAAAAAAAAAAAAAAAAGTCACCGGCAGCTGTCTGCTTTACAAAGGTGAGCAGTCAGTGCAGCCTAGCAGGCAGGTACCACGGCGAGATCGTAGGGGTTCAGGCTGGAAGGTGAGCGAGCGGATCGGGGGTGTTTCCCAAAACAAGGGAATCCCGGTCGGGTTAGTTTTGTTCCGATGGGGGTTACCTGCATTTTTTCAGCGAGCCGTGCGGTTTTCAGTCGCGGCAGCGGCCTGTTCAGCGTGCCGGTAGGAAATTGTTGGAGCAGTGCGCCCTCTTCAGCACCAGACAGCGACCGCGTGGTGCGCCCCTCCCCCTCGCACTCCGGGCCACATAGAAACGCAGCAGGCATTGATTTCCACTGTTTGTGTGTATTTTTTGCCTGTCTTTTGGCCTGAAGGAGTTGCTATGTCTGACCAGCAGCTCAAGGAGACCTGCAGGGCCTGTGGCTGCCCGTCGGTCTTTCTGAGCGACCTCCTCCTCTGCACGGAGTGTGCTGGAGGGGGGTCGGAAAAGAAGTCAAAGCTATGGAAACCGCATGGACCGCGGCGGCGATGCTGGGGTCACAGGAGGGAGTGGCTATGGCTGTGGAAGCGGAACCAGATAGAGGGGTTTCTCCCCGGGGATCCAGGGGGTCCCCGCCACTTTTGTCTCCCATAGTCCGACCGAGAGAAAATGGCACGGATGGCTCAGGCCCTAGCAGCCCCAAGTTCCCTTTGGGAGCCCCGGGGGTTTCCCGAATTTGTACTGTTGCTGCATGAGGCTTTCCTGGTGAAGCAGGCAGGACAGTGTGGTGGCGCAGGATCGGCGCAGCAGGGGAAGGTTCCCTCTAAATGTCCAGCGGGTTCGCGAAATCTGCCTCTGGAGGGACGGCTTGCGCGCTTACAATCAGACTCAGAAGACTCTGATAAATCTAAGGATGAGGATGATCGAGATGGGGACCCGATCGGGAGCCTCCCTCTGGACCCAGGGGACTCTAAAGCAGATTAAGGGACCTTGGAGGGTCCGGAAGCTGAAGGCGATGATCCGAGGGTGATCCGTCTGTTCAAGAGAGAGGAGCTTCGCCCACTTATCCCTCAAGTGTTAGAGGAATTTGGGATTAAGCTTACCCTAGAGGATTCAGATACTGAAAGGGTCAATCCAGTTCTGGATGGCCCACAGTAGAACCCCCAGCGCTTTTCTGATTCCGAAGAAGATCCAGAAGCTGATCAACCGAGAGTGGGAATTCCCCAACTCAGGTCTGCAAGTGGGCAGGGCGATGTCCAAGCTTTATCCGCTTCTGCAGGACCATTTGGATGTTCTCAAGGTCCGGAAGGTGGATGCGGCAGTGTCAGCAGTCCTAACAAAACCACTATCCCGGTTGCTGGGGCTTCCACTCTGAAGGACGTTCAGGATCGGAAGTTGGAGGTTAACCTCAAGGGTGCCTTTGAGGTCCTGGGGCTCGGCATAAGAGCTGCGGTATGTGCAAGTCTGATGCAGTGGGCCTGTTTGTGTTGGATACAGAAGCCGCAGGAGCAGTCAGCCTCCGGGACTCTCTCTCCAGTCCAGGCGGCTCTCCTGGAGGCCAGGGTAGCCTATGGCGCGGATGCCTTGTAAAGACTTGGTGAGAACCACAGTCCGCGCTATGGTGTCGTTATTGGCAGCCAGACATCACTTGTGGCTATGCAACTGGTCAGCGGATCTATCATCAAAAGCGCAGCACTGTAACCTGCCCTTTCAGGGAAAGCTGCTGTTTGGGGAGGAACTTGATTGCCTGATGAAGTCGCTGGGAGAGACGAAGGGCAATGGGTTGCCTGAAGATAGGAAGTCTGGGTGGAAGCCTTTCTCCTCTAGACCTCGCTTTCAGGACTCAAGGCATTTTCGTCTGGCGAGGTCCTCGGGTGCCTCGGCCCCAAGACAGTCCTCACACAGACAACAGTCCTTTCAGGGCTATGGAAGGTCTTCGAGAGGCGGAGCCACCCAGGGAGCGGGTGGCAGTAAGTCTTCCCAATGAGATTCGGCAGATCAACTCCTCATCTCTCGTAATCGGAGGCAGGCTGGCCCGGTTTTACGGGGAGTGGACCAAGATCACATCCAACCGGTGGGTTTTGAGCATGGTGAGAGACGACTATGCCTTAGAATTTTCTCACCCTTTGCGGTTGGTCTTTCTGGAGTCGCGTTATCTTTCCCGCAGCAAGCTGTTGAGAGGACGGCCTCTATAGGTCTTGCATTCTGTTACACTCCGGGTGTTTTAGTGTGCCCATGGGCCTCAGCCCGACCCCAGATGGATCCAGGATCGAACCAAGGGTTGACGGCGTATTCCACCATAGCTAACGGTCTGACCCTCTGCCAGGCCTGCAAGCTCCCAAGGCCAACAACAGATGATGTTGGAATGTGAATGGTCCTCCGACCATTCCGAGCCCTTTCGGACCTGCTGCATGGAACAGCATGGAGCAGCAGGCCTGGCCTGAGGTCGAGGGCAGACGGGCCTTGACACGAAGACATGACTGCAGACTCGATGCAACGGCATCGCGGACGAAGACTTGACACCAAAGCTGATGCGAAGACATCACGGACCAATGGTCGATGCGATGGCATCCCGGACCAGGGTCAATGCGACGACATCAGGAACAAGACATGATACTAAGAGTGATGCAACGGCATCCAGGATGAAACGAGGAATGACGAAGTCCAGACGAGACAAGAAGCTGGGCGGAAGGACATTAGCACTGTCTCTCAGGGCGCCCTACTCAGGCCACCGACGGGACTGAGTTGTGGACCACCCTGTCCCACTGCGCGCCCTACACAGCCCAAGGAGGCTGGTCACGGACCACGCTGGGAGTGAGACAAGCGCAGGGAAGGATCCAGTCGAAGCAGAACTCCAACAACGGAGCCGATGTCGTCCGAAGCTCCACCAACGGCTGGCAGGACATGATGGCTCAGGAGCACAGGACACCAATCCACCTGTAGGCTAGTCCACGCTTGGGCAAGACATCATCTGAGGGACCCCCGGCCTAACAGGTACCAGAAGGCTCAAGAGCGCTGAAGACGAAGACACAGGAGCAAGACATCAAGGAACCTGGAACAACAGGAAGCAGAGGATCAAAGCGAGACACCAGGACACCTGGACAGGGACCTCAGGCAACGAAGACATAACTTGACATGGCGAGACGACAAGAACTCCATGGAGAAGATAAAGAAGCATTACAGCACACACAAAGCAAATTTCAAATATTAAAGGCGGCATAATGTGTATATGTACATTTATATGCATACTTTCTAAAATCCACCCCCTGGAAAATCAAAAGTATGCATGTGCAGCCCCTTTCTAGTATTTATCTTGGAAGTTAGGGTTCACACTTGGTCCAGGGCTAAGTCCTCACACAGCCCTTGGAGCCCGGGGCATGGATTCTCCAATAAGGGGAGAGGAGAATAGACCTCCATGCATAGGGGGTCATTTTTGCTGTGGGTGCTATCTCAGTGGGTGTAAGTCGAATAGGTGTAGGTACCAGAATAAACAGGCTGGACATTCTAGATTGGTGCTCCAAAATTAAATTTTACTGCTGCATATCTTCCACTGTAATTAACTGGAAATATGCACATTTATTGCTTTGCAACCATGTCCAGTCTCAAATTTTCAAAACTTCTCTTTAACTTAGAGTCACAGGGCATAGAAAAGTAAAAATCCCAGGTGGACACGGTTCTCCTGGATGTGGGCAGAATTCCCTTTCCAAAAAATACCTGAGGTGTGATTGTTTTCAAGACTATTCAACTCTCTCAACTTCTCTTTTCCCAGTGTGAAGAGTCTGGTGGAGGTCTCCAGATGAAAAAACAGCTTTTACTCACAGATGTTTTCCTTTCCAGATGTTCCAGTACCTTTGGATGAAGAGAGTCTCTCGTAGATTAGCAGGGGAAACCTCCTCTTTTCTGCATTTTTGGGCAGGAAGGGTGATGGCAAGCTTCCTCCTGAAGCAAAAGACAAACTATCTCCACAAAAATACTCAGCCACTCAAAACAGAATCATCACTCTATCCACTGGGTGCAAGAGGAAACTGCAGGCCTTCTTTCATGTCCTTTTTAGAGACAGGGGGATTTTCCTGGTGGGGCCGCTTGGCAATAGTGATCATAATATGATCAAATTTGATTTAATGATTGGAAGAGGAACAGTGTGCAAATCCAAGGCTCTCGTGCTAAACTTTCAAAAGGGAAACTTTGATAAAATTTATTTATTTATTTTAACATTTTTATATACGGGTATCCGTTTACACATCGTACCGGTTTACATGGAACAAAAAGGACAAGCCAAAACGAGGCATATCTTTTACATGTAACAGAAAACAGTTAATAAAATAACAGGTTAACATTAATGGAAACTTTAGTTAAGGATTTAAACAAGGAAGATCATAAATAGACAATGAACGGTTAAAATGAGTTAAAATGAGAAAAATTGTTAGAAAAACTGAAAGGAGCAGCTACAAAAGTAAAAAATGTCCAAGAGGCATGGTCATTGTTAAAAAATACCATTCTAGAAGCACAGTCTAGATGTATTCTGCCTCTGGACTCTCTGCCTATACTCCAAGTCCCGAGGTCCCAGTGCCCTACGGGCTCCTCCTGGGGAGTTCCTGGTTCCCGGGTGAACACCTCCTGCCTGTGGCTCCGCCTCCCGGCCTACCCTGTCACCCTAGGTAGGCCGGCCCAAGGGTCCACTACCTCGCCAGCAGTGTCTGACTGCAACAGTTTGCAAGGCCATGGACTCAGCGGAGGCCCCAAGCCTGCAGGCCATTCCAGGGATGGCACAACGCCTCCAGCAGCAACAGCACTGTATCGACACACTCGCTGCTACCGTGGAACAGCTGGTCTCCCGTCTGGAGGTCTCTCCTCCGGAACCGCCTCCAGCCCCTCTCCCGGCACCAGCACCCAGTTCAGCTTCAGTGACTCAGTTACCCACGCCTACCTGGTATGCCGGAGATATCAAGACATGCCGTGGCTTTTTAAATCAGTGCTACGTGCGTTTTGCTGTCCTGCCTGCGCAGTTTCCCTCGGACGCAGTTAAAGTAGCGTATATATTCTCGCTATTGGATGGTAAGGCCCTCGACTGGGCTTCACCCATGTGAGAGCGTCAGGATCCCTTGCTACAGAATCTACAGGAATTTGTCCTCAACTTCCGCCTCGCTTTTGATGATCCTGCACGCCAGACCACAGCGGCCTCGGAGCTCTTGCACCTCAGGCGAGGGACATGCCCGGTGGCCAATTACACCATAGACTTTCGCACGCTGGCCATGGAAGTTGGTTGGCGAGATGACTGCCTTAGGGGAATCTTCCTGGAGGGACTTGCTAGTCGCATCAAGGATGAGTTAGCAGGTCGGGACCTCCCGGAGGACTTAAATGACTTGATTGACATCGCGGGCAGGGTGGATCGTCATCTTCAGCAGCGGGATGAGACTCGCTCCTATCGCAAGGCATCACCACAGTCGTCCACTGCCTCCAGAACCCTGGCTCCTAAGGTTCTCCCGGCCTCTGTCAGCAGTGAGGAACCCATGCAATTGGGTAGATCCCCACTGACCCCTGAGGAAAGGAGGAGATGCCGCTCGCTAGGCCTTTGCCTCTACTGCGGAGGCAAGGGGCACTTCCTCGCCAATTGCCCAGAATGTCCGGGAAACGATCGTGCCTAGGTTATACCGAGGAGCTACACCTAGGCTCTACAGGATCAGCTCCTCTATGTACCTTGCCAGTAACTCTGAAATACCCCGGTGGGGAACTCCAGATCTGCGCCTTCATCGATTCTGGTGCTGAGGGGAATTTCATTGTGGCCGACCTGGTGAATCAGCTATCTCTCCCCACGCTACAGAAGGTTCCTCCTCTGCGGATTTCTTCAATACGGGGCACCCTGCTCCCTGGTGTCATCACCTGCTCCACGGCCCCCTTGACTCTCCAAACAGGCCTGTTCCATTCAGAGGAAATCTCCCTGCTAGTCCTGGAGCGAGCTGTGCATCCCTTGGTTCTTGGACTACCCTGGTTGCAACAACATTTGCCTGTAATACAGTGGGATAACTTTCAGCTGACCCGTTGGAGTCCCTTTTGTTTTGAACATTGCTTGCGTCTCCCACGGCCACTGAAACCCTTGCACCTCTGCTCCTCGCTTCTGCTGCCTGAGTCATATCAGGGCTTTGCTGACGTCTTTTCCAAAGAGATGGCTGAAATACTCCCTCAACACCAGCCTTTTGATTGCCCAATTGACTTGTTGCCGGGCACCACACCTCCTCGTGGCCGGGTGTACCCCTTGTCTTTGCCCGAGACTACTGCCATGTCCCAATATGTGACTGAGAACCTTGCCAAGGGCTTCATTCGCCCTTCTCGCTCGCCTGCCGGAGCCGGTTTCTTCTTCGTGGCCAAGAAGGATGGCTCCCTCCGTCCATGTATAGACTATCGTGGCTTGAATGCCATCACTAAGCGAGACCGGTATCCGCTTCCTTTGATCCCTGAGCTCTTGGACCGCCTTCAGGGAGCACGTATCTTCACCAAACTAGACCTCCGAGGGGCCTATAACCTCATCCGCATTCGCCCCGGGGATGAGTGGAAGACGGCCTTTAATACCAGGGATGGGCATTACGAGTACCTGGTAATGTCTTTTGGACTCTGCAACGCCCCAGCCGTCTTCCAGAACCTCATGAACGAAGTTCTACGCGACATGCTCCAGTCGCATGTCATCGTCTATCTCGATGACGTGCTCATCTTCTCCAAGGATCTGAAGACACACCGTCGCTACGTCGCACAAGTCCTGCAGGCTCTCCGAGACAACCACTTGTACGCCAAGCTTGAAAAATGCGTTTTTGAGGCTGAGGCTCTGCCCTTCCTCGGGTACATCATCTCCTCCACAGGATTCCGAATGGACCCCGAAAAAGTAGCTGCCATAACTAGGTGGCCTCAACCCAAGGGTCTCAAGGCCCTCCAGAGATTCCTAGGCTTCGCTAACTTTTACAGACATTTTATTCCTCAATACTCGCACCGAGTCGCTCCTCTTACGGCCCTGACCCGCAAGGGAGCCGACGCCAAGAACTGGCCTGACGCTGCAGTTGCAGCCTTCACCGACTTAAAGGAAGCATTCCTCTCAGACATCTGCCTCCGTCACCCAGATCCCGCCAGACCTTTTATTGTCGAGGTCGACGCTTCTAGCATTGCCGTCGGAGCAGTCCTCAGTCAACACTCCGACTCCGGACAGCTCCTGCCATGTTCCTACTTCTCCAGGAAGTTTTCCCCCGCCAAGATTAATTACTCCATTGGCGATAAGGAGCTGCTGGTGATCAAACTCGCCTTTGAAGAATGGAGGCAATGGCTCGAGGGGGCCCGACACACGACCACTGTGTATACAGACCACAAAAACTTGGAGTTTCTGTCTCAGGCTCAACGACTAAACCCTCGCCAAGCCCGCTGGGCCCTTTTTTTCAGTCGCTTTGATTTTGTCTTACAATACCGGCCGGCGGCCAAGAATCTCCGAGCTGATACTCTCTCCCGAACTTCCTTTTCCGAGGAAGACCAAGAACCTCCTCAGTATATCCTCGACCCTAGTAAGGTTCGCCTGTCCGCCCTGATGGTCCTCTCCCAAGATAGGACCGTGGTTCCTCGACGAGATCGCTTAAAGGCATTACGCTGGGCTCATGACTCCCTCACTGGAGGGCACGCAGGACGCGAGAGAACCCTGGAACTCATCAACCGCTTCTACTGGTGGCCCAATATCTGACAAGATGTGCGCACTTACGTGAGTTCCTGTCCCACCTGCGCCCGTCAAAAACCCAGTCCTGGTTCCCCGTGCGGTCTCTTACAGCCTCTGCCGGTTCCCACAGAGCCCTGGACCCATCTCGCTACAGACTTCATGGTGGACTTGCCCCCGTCTCGCGGTCAAACGGTTATCTGGGTTACCGTCGACCGCTTCTCTAAGATGGTGCACCTAGTCCCGCTGTCCAAGTTACCCTCTGCACCCGAACTAGCTCTCCTCTTTGCCCAGCATATTTTTAGGCTACACGGCCTTCCGCAGGACATTGTGTCCGACCGGGGACCCCAGTTTGTTGCACGCTATTGGAGGGCTCTCTGTAAGTGCTTCAAGGTAAAGCTCAGCTTCTCTACAGCTTTCCACCCACAGCGTAACGGACAGTCCGAAAGGATGAATCGGTCTCTGAAAACCTATCTTCGAGCCTTCACCAATGAAAAACAAGACAACTGGTCGGAGCTACTGCCCTGGGCCGAGTTTGCCTATAACAATCAAGCTCATGCAGCCACCGGGCTATCACCATTCCAGCTAGTCTACGGAAAACAGCTGAGACCTCCACTTCCTCTCGCTATCCCCAGCGCCTCACCAGCCGCCCAGTTGTCGGTACGCCAGCTACAGACATTGTGGCAGAAGACCCAGAACAAGCTACTCCGCTCAGCCGCTTCCGCCAAACAGGCGGCCGACCGCCACCGACGACCAGCTCCTACCTACCAGCCAGGAGACCGGGTCTGGCTTAGCACCAAAAACATCCGTCTTCGCCTCCCCTCACGAAGATTTGCGCCCAGATTCTGTGGGCCATTTCAGGTCGCCGAGAGAGTGGGGTTAGTGTCGTATCGGCTGAGGCTGCCATCCTCACTTCGAGACCACAATGTCTTCCACGTATCCTTGCTTAAGCCCGTAGTCCTCTCCTGCTATCACCGCAAACCTCCGGATTCTTCATCAACCACCATCGACAAAGACCCCACCTACCAGGTACGCAAGTTCCTGGACGGTCGCTTCTACAACCGCAGGTGGGAGTATCTACTCGCATGGGAAGGTTGCGGTGATGAGGACAACACCTGGGAACCCAGCCGCAACATTTTGGACAAATCAGTGTTGCAGCAGTTCCATCAGGACCACCCAGAGAAGCCCGGTCCTCTCAAGAGGGGCCGTAAAGGGGGGGGGGGGGGTACTGTTGCGGTCTCCACCGCTTCCCCCTGCTTAGGGCTCAACCCTGCCTACCTCCGCTTCAGGAATCGCCGCGTTCCACCCGCTCTGGACCCCGGGGGCTTCTCTCACTCCACGTGGCGGCCGCCATCACGTGCCTGCTTCTCCTCCGTCTCGCGTGCTCAACTCCCGGAAGCCTGGCCCCGCCCGTGCTGCTGACGTCACGCCTAAGTCCCGATATAACCGGCGCTCAAACTCTCTCTCATTGCCTTGCAACGAGGTTCACAACTGCATAGTTGTTTTTAGTTGCGTTCCTGGTGATCTCCACGTTTCCTGCTTCTGACTCCGGCTTGCTTCCGACTCCGCTTCAGCCTGCTGCCTGCCTCTGACCCCGGTTTGCTTCCGACTCAGCTTCAGCCTGCTGCCTGCCTCTGACCCCGGCTTGCTTTCGACTCCGCTTCAGCCTGCAGCCAGCCTCTGAACTTAACCTGCTTCAGCTCCGGTTTGCTACAGACTCCGCTTCAGCTCACAGCCTGCTTCAGCTCCAGGTTTGCTACAGACCCCGCTTCAGCTTACAGCCTGCTTCAGCTCCGGGTTGCTACAGACTTTGCTTCAGCTTACAGCCTGCTTCAGCTCCGGTTTGCTACAGACTCCGCTTCAGCCTACCGTCTGCTCCAGCTCCGGTTTGCTACAGACTCCGCTTCAGCTTACAGCCTGCTTCAGCCTCCGGTTTGCTACAGACTCCGCTGCCGCCCGCTGCCCTGTCTTCAGCTGGCCCTCGGCCCTGTGCAGCCGGTTCCCTGCTTCCCGGGTACCTTGGACTTCCGATCCTTCCTGTTTACTCTGGTCCCGGCCTAAGCCCATCTCTGTCTCTGGACTCTTTGCCTATACTCCAAGTCCCGAGGTCCCAGTGCCCTATGGGCTCCTCCTGGGGGGTTCCTGGTTCCCGGGTGAACACCTCCTGCCTGTGGCTCCGCCTCCCGGCCTACCCTGTCACCCTAGGTAGGCCGGCCCAAGGGTCCACTACCTCGCCAGCAGTGTCCGACTGCAACAAATGGTACATGGCCTCTGCCCAAGACCATCACTGCAATGACCATGTAGGAACAGGGTGAAGTTGAGAATGAAGGCTCCTGACAATAGGATCCTATTCTGATTGAACTGGAGGCACATAAGGAGCAGGAAAAAACTGCCAGGTCAAAAAAAAAAAGAAGAGGAACAGATTCTGCTTCAGATTATTACAAAAACTTAAACTGAAAATGTAACTTGTATGAACAGAACCTAATTACGAATGTTCTGGATTAGCATGAAGCAGAAGCAGCTTATAATACATTCTGGGGTAGATTTTCAAATAGCGCGATTTGGCGTACTTTTGTTGGCGCATCAGGCGCAAACAAAAGTACGCTGGATTTTAGTAGATACGCGCGTAGCCGCTAAAATCCGGGATCGGCGCGCGCAAGGCTATCGATTCCGTATAGCCGGTGCGCGCCGAGCTGCGCAGCCTACCTCCGTTCCCTCCGAGGCCGCTCCGAAATCGGAGCGGCCTCGGAGGGAACTTTCTTTTGCCCTCCCCTCACCTTCCCCTCCCTTCCCCTACCTAACCCACCCGCCCGGCCCTGTCTAAACCCCCCCCCCCCTTACCTTTGTCGGGGGATTTACGCCTCCCGGAGGGAGACATAAATCCCCGCGCGCCAGCGGGCCGCTAGTGCGCCGGGACGCGACCTGGGGGCGGGTCCGGAGGGCGCAGCCACACCCCCGTACCGCCCCGGGCCGTAACCATGCCCCCGGGCTTGCCCCCGAAACGCTACGTCCCGCCCCGAAAACGCCGCACGGATCGGGCCCGCCCCCCGACACGCCCCCGACATGCCCCCCTCGGAAAACCCTGGGACTTACGCGAGTCCCGGGGTCTGCGCGCGCCGGTAGGCCTATTGAACATAGGCGCTCCGGCGCGCAGGGCCCTGCTCGCCTAAATCCGGGCGGATTTAGGCGAGCAGGGCTCTGAAAATCCGCCCCTCTGTGCATACAGGAAAATTCCCAAAAATCTCACAATACCTTGTCTACTGCCATTCTACTTGAACCAAATGTCAAATTAGTTCGCTTTTTGCTAAATAATGCTAAGTAATATGAAACTCATTCACTGCCATTGTGGTTCCTCAAAACATCCACAGTATGTCACTGTTTATCAAATATTACAAACAGACATCATTACAGTTCCAAATAAACCACCAAAACATTTAAGGAAATCTGTAGAAGGATGTGTGAGGAAAATGCATATTTTAATGTAATTTATGATCTATCTTTATTTACAGCATTTGCTTCATTTATTCGACTGACACTAGAAGTGAAATTCTTGTTCTGCGCTGGTCAAAGGTAGGAAATTCTCAAATTAAAGACTGACTGGACTTTTTCAAACTTGTTTCTAAAGAGCTGTTTCATGGTCATACTGCTTTTTACACAGCTAGATATGGGGGGGGGGGGGGGGGTGATATTCAATTGGCAGATAGCCGGATAAGTGGACGGGTAGTGGGCAGATCGGGTGGTGCTGCTTAGCCAGATAACTTATCTGGTTAAATAGCTAAATTAGAACTTAGCTGCATAAATTATATGGCTAAATCTAGACCTGCTATCGAGCATGTCTAGATTTAGCCATATAACACTTATCTGGCTAAGTCCCGCTAGTATGAGTATATTCAGTGGCATATCCTTGTAACTTAGCCAGATAAGTGTTATCTGGCTAAGTTACTTAGCCGACTGGCCTCTCAATATCTACCCCTGGGAATATTCCCTGTCTTAGGGTTCCTCCCCATGTCATCCTTTCGTTTTGACAAAAGCTAACCACAGAGTTGGTTTCTCTAATCATCTGTTATTTTTGCTCATATTCTTCTAAAGCCCTTCTCTGACTGATCCATTTCTTAGTTGGATCTCATTCCTTGATCCTGTTCACTGCTGACTGACAATTACCTTTTACTTTTTCTAGCCCCTATGGGGCCAGGTTCCCAGAAACAACTAAGACATGAACTAGAACAATCTAAAAAAGTAGTACAATACACATAGTACAGTTGGCTATTGTCCCTAGGCACAGATCCAGGTTTGGTGCCATGACACCTGCCCCCCCCCCCCCCAACAAATCTCTAAGATATTCAAAGTGCCACCGGACGTCTGCTCCAGTGGCGATCCTCAAAGCACACTGAGCATGCCGAATAAGCACTCAAGCACTGTCCCCTGCACGGAAGCCTAGAGGGGGTGGGGCCTGTAAGCACAGGTTTAGTTTCCATGCTCACTGTGCTTTAAGGATTGGTGCTGGAGCCAAGGTCTGTGGGGAGGAGGGTAGTAGTAAGTGGTGGCAGCAAGAGTGGTTCCTGACAAAGTCTGAGGCAGGATTGCAGGCATTCTCTTCCACCCTCAGGTTTTGCCACCCTAGGCACAGGCCTAGTAGATCTGTGTGTAAATCTGGGCCTGATCACACAGTGAATCTTGAAGCAACACTTCAGCCTAACCAAATCAAAAGTTTTGTTGAAGCAACACTTCAACCAAGGAACCAGACAAGGAACAGAGCATGGGGAAGGAAGAACACAAGGAAACAAAGCAGGAACACAGAGCAAGGCACAAGGCAAGAACACAACAAGAATAGCAACACGCACTGCAACTCAAGGGCACCAGGAGACCAGTTGCTAAGTCTCTGGCTGGTTGCAAGAGATTTCCTAATATACTTTTGGAAAATATGACATCATTCAGCACAACAGGAAGACTCAACTAGGAGACCTATAAAGGCAGTCCGGAGTTGGAGGAAGTTCTTTTTTTTTGTATAAAACATTTTTATTTGTGAATTGTTGCGGTCCCGGTCCGCAGCGCTTTCGACCAGGACCTTACCTTTTCCTCCAGGGCTCCGGGGCCAGGAGCCCCGCTCTGGTTCGCCGCTCCGTGGGCCTGGTACACGACGGCAACCTCCATGTCCAGGCGGGTCGACATGGCCTGTTCAGCGGTGGCGTCTCCATGAGGGAGACGCCGCCGAGTCGCTGAGCTCAGCCCTTCCCCTCCTAGGCGCGCGCGTGCAAGGAGGGTGAATTTAAAGGGCTTTTCCCGGCGGACCGCGGGCCGCCCCTCTCTGTGACGTTTGACGCCGGCAGAATCTTAAGGCTGGCGTCTGCTTCTATCAAATGCCTTGCAACAAGGTTACCTACCAGTACCTAGTTGCCGTGTGCTCCGGGCGCTTGCCTGCTTCCTCGTTGGATGCTTGTTCCTGTTATTCCTGTTCCAGTTCCAGGTTTGGGTTTTCTTCTCCAGCTCCAGTCCGGATCTTCCTCTCCTGCTCCAGCACCTGCTTCAGTTCCAGTCCCGGTACCTCGTCTTCAAGTTCCTGCTTTTGTTCCGGCTCCGGATCTTCCCTGCCTGTCCTGGTAATGCTGCTCTGGTTCCGACTTCAGCCTGTCTCCGACTCTTCTAGTTAGCTGCCTGCCTCGACCTCTGATCGTCTACCGGTTTGCTGTTCGCCTAAGTCCCAGCGGTTCGGACTCCTACGGGCTTCTCCCGGGGGAGTCTCGGACTTCCAGGGTGAAGTCATCTTCTTCAGTCACCTAAGTCCCAGCGGCTCGGATCCTCAAGGGCTTCTCCCGGGGGGATTCCAGCTTCCAGAGTGAAGATCGTTCTCCTCACTCTGCTAGTATCCGCCTCCCGGCCTGTGTCCCCTCCACGGAGACTTCTCTTCTCACCATCTACGCTCTCCGTCAGGCCGGCCCAAGGGTCCACCGAAAACCCTCACAGCAGTGAATAACAAATAACCAGTACAGTTTAACATCAAATTGAAAATAAAAATGTCACCATGTGTTACATGTTTCTGCCCCGAGTGATATCCCACCCCCCTCCCTCTACTGCCAGCCACGATAGACCAACTGATGGAAACTGTGGAAAATCCTATAGTTCCCATTACAGATCCATAGTTAGTATATCCGCCCGCATCTCAGTTCGCCTAGGGCAGTGGTCCCCAACCTTTTTTTGCACCAGGGACCGGCTTCAAGCAAGACCATTTTTCCATGGCCCGGCAGGGCGGGGCAGGGGCGGGGCTTTGGTCATATGAGGGCGGGGTTATGGAGGGGGTTGGATTTTAGTGCACACTTATCATTTAATTATGACATTTATAATGTGAATGTGACTCAACTCACCATAGGTTCTCACATGCGTGACACACTGACCCATGATCGTCACGGGGCTAGATGTAAAAGTACAGTTTGTATCCACGGGAACCCCCCTGACTCACAATAATGGATGTAAAGCAGAATTATGACATTCCCCATACAACTCACCCTACAAAAAGATATTCTGGTTCTGGTGACATCTCAGTAACAGTAACTCAAACTCCTTCTACTTCCAGGCTCAATAGCCCTACTTATGAAAAGACAGCAGTTTACCACCAATGCATGTCCTCTTGAGAAAACACAACAAATAAGACCGATACAAACGCTTACATGCTAGCAAAATATTTCATCTCGGTAACAGACACAGAACCGACCTAACATACTCCCAGGATCTGTAGTAATGCACATAAACTAATCTGCACTCAGATACACCTGTATTATGGAATACACTCAAACAGGAGCAACCCTATCTTTGAAAAGGCAACACTACAAATATTAAATCAGGTCCTAAAAACAAATACACCTCTTATTAGGAAAACAGAACTAGCAAGCAGCTATAGATCCCCACACAGAAATAATTGTAAAACTATACTAATAAGCAGAATAAATGTTTCAAAACAGCTATGAACAGAATAACATCCAACAATTAAAAACTCATAAAAACTATTAAACATTCTCCAAACACCAATAAAATATTTCAAAAAAGCAGACATCACACAATTAAAATGGCAGTCAAGAAAAATAAACTTAAAAAGCCACTTTTACTTACCCCCTCCAGCAGCTGTCCTACTCCCCTTCCCTGCAGGCCGTGGCACACACCAGAAGCAGCAGTAGAAGCTAAGCTCTATACTTGTGGTCCTCTTCCTTAGTGCCCATGACTCACACACACACCATTACCAGTCATGCCCCCATGACCAGTTTCTGTCTCTCACACACCAATCATCTCCCAAACAGTCTTTGACAAACACACCAGACACCTTCCTGAAACAGTTTCTCTCATGCCATACACACACACACACAGGCTTCCCACTCCCGTGTTTCTACTTACATATATGGGCTTCTCACTCTCATAATCACTTTCTCTGTCTCTCTCTCACACACACACTCACCAGTCTCTCACTCCCATGTTCTCTTTCAGCTATACAGGCTTCTCCCTCCCATGATGTGTCTCACACCCTCACCCAGGTTTTCTCACTCCCATGCTCACTCTTCACATGCACAGGCTTCTCATTCCCATAATCAATTTCTCTCTGTTACACACACACCAGTCTCTCTCATTTCCATGCTCACTCTCCACGTGCACAGGCTTCTCATTCCCTGAATCACATTCTCTCACATTCACCACAACCAGTCTTTTTCTCTCACACACAACCGGTCACCTTACCAAGCAGTCTCTCTCTCTCATGCATGCACACTCACCCAGGTTTCTCACTCCCATGCTTTCTTTCACATACACCCCCACAACACCAGGCTTCTTACGCCCATGCTTTCTCACATACCCAGACTTCTCACTTTCATGCTTTTTCCTCTCTCACACACACACACCACATCCAAGTCACCTCCCTGACTATGTCTCACACTCTCACATACACATCAGTCATCTCCCTGAGCAATCACTTTCATTGTCTCTCACATACACACACACACACACACACATCAGCTCTCTGACCAGTCAATCACACATGCTGGCTGCCTGCTTCTCTCTCTCACTCACTTCCTCTCCCCCCCCCCCCAGCACAAACGGTAGCTGCACCACCTCCTCCTCCAGCCCCGCAGGCCAAGAAAGAAGAATCCCATCGGCTGCGGGAGGCTCACGTTGCTGTCTCCTTTACCTATTATCAGCTGCTTCGATTGCTCGGGAGCCGATGCTGGCTGCTGCCGCCGCTGCTATTTTGTCATGCAGCACGGCTCTTTCTCCTTCCCGCGCATCCAGCGATTCACTTCCTGTTCCGGGTCAGAGGAACGGGGGGGGGGGGGGGGGGGGGGGGGGGGGAAGAAGAAAAGGCCAGCCGCGGATGCCACAGCTTTTTTTTTTTTTTTTTGCACCGCTGCCGTTCCCGCTGGGCTTGAACGTGCTGATAGCCCAGCGGCAACGGCAGCAGGGAAAGAAGAGCAGCGGGAGAGACCGGGAGTCGGCGCCTGCGGACCGGCAAAAAACTCCCACGGCCCGGTCCCGGTCCGCGGACCGGTGGTTGGGGACCCCTGGCCTAGGGGATAGATACCCAAGCCATACGATAGTCATGTAGATAATTGTTTTACCCTCAAATAGTTAATGCAGCCTTAGTTAGTCCTAGATGCTCGCCAATGAGCTGACACTCTCAAAAAGATATAATTGCGATGGAGAAGGTACAGAGAAGGACTACCAAAATGATAAGGGGAATGGAACAGCTCCCCTATGAGGAAAGACTAAAGAGGTTAGAACGTTTCAGCTTGGAGAAGAGATGGCTAAGGGGGGGATATGATAGAGATGTTTAAAATCATGAGAGGTCTAGAACGGGTAGATGTGAATCGGTTATTTACTCTTTCGGATAATAGAAAGACTAGGGGGCACTCCATGAAGTTAGCATGGGGCACATTTAAAACTAATCGGAGAAAGTTCTTTTTAATCAACGCACAATTAAAACTCTGGAATTTGTTGCCAGAGGATGTGGTTAGTGCAGTTAGTATAGCTGTGTTTAAAAAAGGATTGGACAAGTTCTTGGAGGAGAAGTCCATTACCTGCTATTAAGTTCACTTAGAGAATAGCCACTGCCATTAGCAATGATAACATGGAATAGACTTAGTTTTTGGGGTACTTGCCAGGTTCTTATGGCCTGGATTGGCCACTGTTGGAAACAGGATGCTGGACTTGATGGACCCTTGGTCTGACCCAGTATGGCATTTTTTTATGTTCTTCTTATGTTCTTATGTTCAAGGCAGGTGGACCTGGCGGTCTCAGGAACAGTGAAGAGAGTCTCAAAATGTAGCGCAAGGGTCAAAGCCAGGTTATCAGTCCAAGGGTGGTCAGCCAAAGCAAGGATCAGGTTCCGGAGGTCAGTCAGTATGTGATCAAGCAGGCAGAGGTTGGTTCTAGGCAGCAGACATAGAGTGTAGTCAAGCAGGCAGTGGTCAGTTCCAGGTGGCAGATGAAGAGAGTAGTCAGGTAGGCAAGTGGTCAGTTCCAGGCGACAGACGAAGAGAGTAGTCAGGCAGGACGAGGTCAGTACCAAGAGATCAGTCCGAGAAGGTACTACCTGGGTAGGGACACAGGGAGGACCACAGGACGCAGGAACACCGGTACACAGGAAAGGCAGGAACACTGGAACACAAGGAGATGCAGGAAACACTGGAACAGGCTGGAACACAGGAAGAAGCAGGAACATGAAGACAGCAGGAACACTCAGGAACGCAGCAAACTCGAGACACCGAGGTGTAGACGCCATTTGCCAAGGCGAGGTCCTGGGGCACAGGGCCCCGCTTATATTCCGAGGTTAGCTGACGTCATCGGGCTGCACCGTGGAGCTGGTTCCCGCCCTTGGCCCCTTAAAGGGCCGGGCGGTCCGCGCATGCGCCTAGGGGTGGGCCAGCGCCAGAGAAGACGCCGCGCTCCCTGCTTGGAGCTAGGCCTGATATGGAGGGCCTAAGAGACACCCACCGCGGGACGCCATGGACGGGCGGTGCTGGCAGTGGCAGCGGGAGAGGATGGCCCGGGACCCGCTAGCGCAGGAGCAAAGTGAGCAGGCGCGGGCCTAGCGCAGACAGGACAGTGCAACAGTACTCCTCCCTCTAGGCCTCCCCCTTCTTGGTCGGGGCTTGTTGGGATGAGCCTGGTGGAAGGCTCTCAACTGGTCCTTATCTAGGATGTGGTGGGATGGCTCTCACAAATTCTTTTCAGCCCCAAACCCTTCCCAGGCTAGGAGGTACTCCCATCTGCCTCGACGTCGACGGATGTCGAGGACCTCCCTTACCTGCTGGATGGCATCGGGTTCGGCGGCAACTTGAGGTGGAACTGGTGGACATCTGGAGGGCCACAAAAGCACGAGGGGCTTGAGGATTGACACTTGAAACGTATTGTGGATTCCCAAGCTCGGTGAAAGTCAAAGTTGGTAGGTGACTGCTCTGACACGATGGATGACGAGAAAAGGACCCACATACTTGGGTCCTAGGCATTGAGATGGAATCCGGAGGCGTTTATGTTTTGTGCTGAGCCACACCTGGCTCGGAAGGAAGATGGGGGCAGCACGGCAATGGGCATCAGTAATCTTTGAGGCACGTTCAGCCGCCTGACCCAGTCTCCGGGTAACTTGTTGCCAAAGCTGCTGGATAGACTGGGCCGTAGCTTGGGCTGCTGGAGATGGAACACTCAGAGGTATAGGAAGTGGCAGTCGGGGCTGCCGGCCGTATACTACGTGAAAGGGTGAGCTCCCGGTGGTGGTTGCAACATGGGTGTTGTGGGCGAACTCTGCTCACGGAAGGAGATCCGACCAATTGTCTTGCTGGTCATTTCTGAAAGACCGGAGGAATGTCTTAAGGGACATGCACTCGGCCTGTCCATTTGCCTGGGAGTGATAGGCTAATGTCAAATTGAGGGTGATGTTTAATTTTTGGCATAAAGACCTCCAGTACTTAGCGGCAAATTGGGGCGCCGCGGTCTGAAACAATCTCCTGAGGGAGTCCGTGGAGATGAAAAATGTGGGTCAGAAAGAGACGCCCCAATTCAGGAGAGGAAGGCAGACCAGGTAATGGGATGAAGTGGGCCATTTTTGAGAAGCGGTCTATAACAACCCAGATTACTGTATTCCCCTTAGAAGGAGGTAGTTTGACAATGAAGTCCATAGAAGGTTGGTCCAGGTTCTGTGGGTGCTGGAAGAGGCTGGAGAAGACCCCATGGATGTCCAATGGGCGTCTTCTGCTGAGCACATACATGGCAAGAATCGACATAGTCGCGAGAGTCTTTTACCCTACTGGGCCACCAGTAGTGTCTGCGTAGCATCTCTAAGGTTCGAGCCCAGCCAGGATGTCCGGCAAGCAGGGAGTCGTGAGCCCAGTGCAAGACTTGTTCTCGAAGATGGTGAGGGATCACGGTCTTACCAGGTGGGAACGGTATTCGTGGCAGCAAGGAAGATGCAAGCAGGGTCAATAATATGGAGCAACCTGTCAAGGTGTATCCTCAGGCTCCACTTAGCGCAAAAGGGTGTCTGCGTTGAAGGTTCTTTGTAGCTGTTAGTAGCGCAATTCAAAGTTGAACCAGGAGAAGAAAAGGGCCAACGGGCCTGCCGTACATTCAATAACTGGGCCTCCTTGAGGTGCTCCAGGTTTTTATAGTCAGTGTAGATGGTAAACTTGGGTTGGGCCCCCTTGAGCCAGGGTCGCCATTGTTGGAGGGCCAGCTTCACGGCCAGAAGTTCGCGGTCCCCAATGGTGTAATTGCAATCTGCTGGTGAAAACTTATGGGAATAAAAGGAGCACGGGATTAAGACTCCCTTCGAGGAATACTGACTCAGGACTGCCCCTGCGCCAATGGCGGATGCATCAACTTCTACCACAAAGGGGCGGTTCGGGTCCGGGTGACGGAGACAAGGGCCAGTATGGAATGCCTCCTTGAGAGTCTGGAAGGCAGCTTGAGCTTTAGGACTCCACTCTCGGAGGTTACAGCCTTTCCTGGTCATGGCGGTGAGTGGAGCCACTACGGTGAGTAATCAGCAATAAAGTGGCGATAATAGTTCATGAATCCCAGGAACCTTTGCAAGCTCAGAGACCGGCTGGCTGGGGCCAGTCTCGGATTCCTTGGAGTTTTCTCCGGGTCCATATTAAATCCTTGATTGGAGATTATGTAGCCCAGGAACGGAAGACTGAGACCTCTCAAAGAAACATTTTTTCAAGTTTGGCGTAGAGATGGTGATCTCTCAGTCACTGGAGAACAGTCTGGACGTGTGAACGGTGAGACTCCAAGTCTTTTGAAAATATTAAGATGTCGTCCAGGTAGACTACGTCAAAGGAGTATAAGAGATCTCGGAGGATCTCGTTTCATCATCCTCTGGAAAATAGGTGGGGGCATTACATAGCCTAAAGGGCATGACTACATACTCGTAGTGTCCATCTCTCATGTTAAACGCTGTCTTCCAAATATCTTCTGGTTGAATACGTACTAAGTTGTAGGCCCCGCATAGGTCTAACTTGGTGAATATCCGGGCTCCTTGGAGCTGATCGAACAACTCACTGATGAGTGAAAGTGGATAACGATCTTGTGAGTGACAGTGTTCAGGCCATGGTAATCGATACAGGGTCATAATGAACCGTCCTTCTTCTTTACAAAGAAGAATCCGGCCCCTTCCTGGGACGTGGACGGCCTGATGAAGCCTTTGGCCAGGTTTTCCTTGATGTAGGCCGACGTGGCCTGGGTCTCAGGAAGCGAGAGTGGATAGGTTCTTCCTTTGGGAGGCATGGTGCCTGGTAGGAGTTCAAAGGATATCCGCTTGCTACTTGGAGTATACATCCTCAAAGTCAGCGTAAGGTGTAGGAGTCCAGGAAGAGTGGCCCATGGTGGGAAAAGCCTGTGGCGCATTTTTGATGATGTCATTGTCACTTGCCTATAAAGGGCTGTTCAGCTACTTCAGTGTTGCCTCAGCAAAGTCTCCAGGTTCCTGTCTCATCCTGGTTCCTGTTTCAGTCTTGCTCAAGCAGTCTACCTGTTCCAATCTTCAGCTCCACTTCAGCCTTCAGCCTGTTCCAATCTTCAGCTCCACTTCAGTCTTTAGCCTCTTCCATCTTCAGTTCCGCTTCAGTCTGCAGTCCAGTGCCAAGTTGTCAGCCTTAGCTTTAGCCTTCTCAAGTCTTCAGCTTCAGCCTTGCTCTGTCAAGTCTTCAGCGCCAACTTTGGCTAGATCTAGACTTTTGGACTCTGTTGTAGTCTGGCCCGTGCTAAGACTCGCTCACCCGCTGTCCCACAAGCCTTAAGGCATAGTCACGGCAAAAGAAGCTGACTCTCACCTTATGTGCAACACCTCTAGCTTTAACATCATATTTTTTGTGGGAGTCTTCTGTGAGCTATAAATGGTCCCTGGAGCATACTCAATCTTCAGGCAGGTACCGAGAAGAGAGAGAATTTGTTTATGGGTCTCTGCTCAACAGTGCTGTGGAGCTTTGACTGTTTTGTGCCTTGTACCTAGAGGATTGTTCAGAAAGAGAAGGAGTTTGAGTTTTTATCTTGGTCAATCTTCTGAGGGATTGCTCAAGTAGAGAAGGATTATTTTTATAGTGAGAACTTTGGATTTGAGCAGTCTGGAAGAAAGGCCATCTCCCTGGGATCCAGAAGGGTTGAGTTACTGAGCTTTTGCCCAAGCTGCAAGGGAAAAACAAGGGTGAGAAGAATAAAAGATTCTTTCCAGTTCAGTGGAGTTTTGCTGAAAGTGGGTTGGAGTCTGAAGTTTCTGTTTGGATTTTTGAGAACTATTTTCACTTAAGAACTGTGTTTTTTTTGTATCTGAGGATTTTTCTAGTTTGTTTTTTTTTTACCTCATTTAGGTTGGAGTTCCATTCAAGTTACCCTGTTTTGCATCGGGAAGGACTTTTGGGGTACATATTCAAAGCCATTTAGACGGATAATGGGAAAGTTATCCATCTAAATGGCTTAGTTGCATTTTAAGATGCTCACCCAGCTAAATTCTAGTCAGATAACGAATTATCCATCTAGAATTTAGCTGGATAAGCTGGGTCATTCCTGGGGCGGGAGGTAGGTGTTCTGGGGAGGAGCTGAGTTAGCCAGTAGCTAACTCTAGACGTGCCAATGGGCACGTCTAAAGTTAGCTGGATGCCACATATCCGGCTAACTGTAACTTAGCTGGGTATATTCAGTGGTGTGGCTGCACTTGAATATTCTAGTTAAGTTAGCCAGATATGGGTATTCAGCTAACATAACTAGCACTTAGCTGAATATTTACTCCTTTGAGTATGGATGGTGGTGCAGAGGTGCAAAGACCAACTAAGAGGAACTCAATGGACAAGGAAACTATTATCTTTCTGATTCTTATCTTTTTTATACTGTTTCTTATTTTACCTTACTTGGCTGCATTCTTATTTTTAAACTGATGTAAATATTTTATTTTGAACATCATTTGGTGTTCCACTTGGACTGTGTTGGTTTCTTTTTTCTACTCTGCCCTTGCTGAATGGTTGGTGAATGGGCTGATTGTTTTGTTGCTTTCTTCCTCCTCGGTCCTTTTGTGGATTCTCCTATATCTTTTTAGAATTATCCAGCAGAATTGTGGGGTGTTTAAACTGTTGGACTACTGACCATGTGAAGGGCCCAGGAAGTTATCTTCCCACCCCCCACTGGACTCAAACTTGGTAAACCAAAGCGCTCTGGATGATGTCAGCAACACAATCAGGGATACAGTTATATGTGTTAATGAATGTGTTTATTTCAGTCTTGAGCCTTGGTCTTGATTTCTAAAACACACTGTGGACAGTGATAGATTTTAGCTTTGCACACCATGGGAGAAAAATGAAGCTATTTTCTTTTTTGATGAATTCATTTGAATCACTGCCTTAATAAGCAAAAACTTATAGAAAATGCATAGATAGGTTGTATTTTATGTAGGACAGTCTCTTTTTTTGTTCTTTTTCATGCGTCTTCCATTATTTTTTCTAGTAACCTGCTGTTGAACAGAGCCTGTTCTGACTTCTTGTGCAACATGTGCTCTGAAGTTTGGTTGTCTGTAGCAAGGACTGGGGAATCCCAACATGGTATGTGCCTCAATGGAAATCATCTGATCCTTATTAAAACAATATAGTAGTGAGTTTTCCAAAGGTTATCTGGCTAACTTCAGAACTTAACTGGATAAATCGTACTGGATAAACATTTTCTCTCTCTGACCAACTAAATTTGCACACACAAAAGGAACAGGGCCAGAGACATTCCCTGAGCAGATTTACATATTTTCAGCACTGACTGGCTACATTTAACTACAGAACTCCAGTCACACTAATAGGTGTTCTAAATCTAGTTGAACAAATGTTTTCCAGCTAGATTTGGGCAAATATGCAGCTGCAAACCAAGGCCTGGATTTATCAAAATGCACTCAATAGATGGTAATAGGCAGTTTATGCTAATACCTATGGGAAGCTGGGGGGGACCATGTTTACTATCAGGGAGAGAGAGAGAGAGGAGAGAGAGAGAGAGAGAGAGAGAGAGAGATTGACTAGGCCATAATGCCTGCACACTAGATAGGTATTTATATCTCTATGGGAGCCCACCTAGTAACTCAAGGTGAGGTTTAAGTATTAGTGTAGGGGTTAGGGGCCACTTTGACATTCAAAATGAGACTTACGAACAGAACAGTGCTCTCTTGTGAAGATTTGATTACCTTCAGAGTGAGGAAACTCACTCAAAGATGAGATTTGTGCAATGTTCTCTCAACCTAGCTTGATGGACTCTTTACCTGGTTGGCCATTTCTCCTTGTTTTGGGATTGCTGAGCTCCCTTTATAAGTTGGGTTGAGCACGAGGAAGGTGTGGTTGGATGTAGTTTTTGTTGGAAGTGGAAGATGCTGCTCAGTATGGATCTCAGTAGGCCCTCTGGTCTGCACCAGTGGGATACACCAGGAGAGTTCTAAGGATTTTGATTTTTAAGGAGAGATGGTGTGGGTTTTTTTTACCTGCTCCCAGTTCAAGAGGGAACCCCTCTGCCTGAGAGGACAGGATTGGGTGCTGTTTGCCACCAGTCAAGGTGAGATTTGCAGTTACCCGGGGTGCCACTTTGTCCTGCGACCAGCAAAAGTGGGGTCTGTGGTGACCTATAAGGAAAAGAAGACCTTAGTTTCTGGAAAAGTTTCTTTGTCATCTTGTTTTGAAGGAGGAAGGTTTTTTTTTCATCACCTGCTCCCTGTCTTACTTTTGGAGAGACGTTTTTTCCACTGGCTAGAGACTTGGACATTGGGACACTGATTCAGAGGCTGACCTGGATAGAGACTATAGTGCTTGGAGTTGCCATCCTGTTTTTTATTATTGATGATTTTGCCATTCTTGTTGGGACTTTATTTTTAAGTTACAGTGAGCAAATCTTTTAACACCATTTCAAGCCTTTGCCTGCTCTTTTACACCTCAAGAAGCAGCTTGTTGAATTGAGAGATGTGTCCACATGAGTACAAGTGAAAGAGAGAATGTTTGGTTGTGAGAGATCATACAATGTACCTATCCCCGGGAGCTTAGGGCCCCAGAGGCTTGTTCTCCTCCCTGCCAATTGAACCCCAGCCCCCTTGGTGGCTTACTCTGGTATTTTTGATGGTGAGAGTAAGAGAAAAGATTAAGCTGGGATACAGTGGCTCCAGGGACATCTGCTGTTACCCCTGTATTAGGGACCTCAAAACCAAGAGGGGTTTACAGTTCTTCAAAATGGGGTCCTCAGATATGAGGTTGCAGTGGACATTGCTCTGAGACAGGTCCCTCGGGTGTTCAAGACTTTGCTAAAATGATGGTGGCAGACATTTTGTCTGCCCTGGTAGGCATTGGCTCTATGAGGGAATCTTTTGGAGAACCTCCAAATCTTTTCCCAGTGGAGGGAAATACTATTCAGCCTCAAAAGGAAAAGGGCATAGGCAATAGATTAGATGTCTCGGGCCTCCTCCACCTCCTTTTCCCCCGAGTTTATACTTTTGATGCATGATGCCTTTTGTTTAATGTATGATATCCTACAGGGCAAGTCCTTTCCAGTAGACTCAGGAGAAAAGAGCACTTTAGGTCAAGATTTCACAAAGAAGCTCAGGTTAAATCCAGAAGGGGGTTCTGGACAGATTTTCTATAGATTCAGGGCAAATTCTGTAGAGGAGCTTCTGGAAGGGCACAATAATCCAGAAGGAGAGCCTCTAGAAGAAGGGTAATTCCCCCAGCAGAGGGGGACAATCCCTAAATTGTTGGGATGTTTAGGAGAAAAGAACTTCTCTCCATTATTGCCCAGGCCATCTCAGAATTGGGTATTAAAAATACTCTGCTGGATCCAACTGTAGAAGAAGATCCAGTTTTGGAGGGTATTTGAAGACTAGATAGGACATTTACTAGTTAGAGCATTCACAGGACTGTGCAAGTTTTTGTGATGGCTGAATGGGATTCACCAGAAGCTGGTTTACATGTAGGCAGAGCCATGGCAAGCTTTAACCATTGCCATCAGAGGAATTAGAGATTTTGGAAAACTCTAACTTGGATGCCTTGGTTTCTCACAGGACAAGCAGGATGGTAGTCCTCACATATGGGTGACATCATCAGGATGGAGCCCAATCACAGAACACTTTTGTCAAAGTTTCTAGAACTTTGACTGGCACCTACTGGGCATGCCCAGCATAGCACCAACCCTGCATCCAGCAGGGGTCCCCCTTCAGTCTTCTTTTTTCCGCGCAGGAGTAGCCACGCAGGTTAAGGAGCTCTCTTGAGATTCCTGACAGGAATTTTCCTCACAGAACTTCTTCAAAAAATTTCAAACATTTTTACCCCATGGGGTCCCCCTATCGATATCCATACTCCGCGGTCAAAAGGTAAGCTTTTACCCTTGTTGCAGTTGATTCTCATTGAGTTTTCCCTTTGGGGTCTACTGGCCAACGACCGCAATGCGGCTAAATTTTTGTCGGAGTCATGGCGTCGGGTTTTTGTCGGTGCCCCGACTGTACTCGAACAATGTCCATCACTGACCCGCACGGGGTCTGTGTAATGTGTTTGGGGTCCGACCACGATGTCCTAACTTGCACCAAATGTGCTCAAATGACATCGAAGGGTCGTAAGGCTCATTTAGGGAAAATGGAGTTTCTCTTTCAGGCAAAAACCCTGACTCCATCGATAGCTTTGACTTCATCCGAGCCGGTACCATCGACCTCTCGCCAGCACCAGGACCCCGCTGCTGCCCGACCGATGTCGACAATTCCAAAGGTGTCGATTCCCTACTCGCCTCCTCAAGAAAAGGACTGAGGGGATCATCATGAAAAGCATCGACACCGTCATCGGAAGGCTCAGTCTGCTGATCCAGGCAAGTCCTTGGCATCGGTGTCGACAGAGCCACCGACAAAGAAGCACCGTACAGAAAAGGCCCCATCCTCTTCTGTGACCGGGTCACCGAGGCGTTCCCCACCTTTAGTGGTGCCGGGATCCGCGATTCCACCTTCACCGGTGGACCCTCCGGCTACACCAGTGCTGCCTCCTACTCCGGTGCCGGGGTTCCACGCCCCAGGCTTCCGTGAGGAATTGGATTGGATGATCCAAGAAGCCATCGGTAAAGCACTTCAGGGCTTCCAGCCTCCATCAACACTGGTACCGGTCCCTGAGCCGGTCACCGATCCGATTCCCGAAGCCCCTCGCACTGCTACTGGGAAGACTGGATGCGTTGATCGGTGCCCTGCCATTGATGGAACCAAGAGCACCAGTAGCTCCAGTTCCTTCTACATCGATTCCATTATCATCGGATGATGAGGAATCACCGATACCTATTTCACTGTCTGGGATTTTACCACCGACTCATCCATCGATGTCACCAGATCCTTCGGAGCCCCCATCGATGCCCTCGGTGCCCCCATCGATGCCACAGATGCCTAGGCCTGGTCTTTCAGGATTAGCACCTTTTCTCCCTGCTGGAGATCCACTAGGTGCTGGAGATCAACCCTATGATCCTTGGACAGATGAGAAGTTCCAGGATACAGATGATCTTCCATCAGAGCCCTCTCCTCCGGATGAGAGACGACGTTCTCCACCAGAAGATTTGTCTTTTATTAATTTCCTCAAGGAAATGTCTGAAACCATTCCTTTTCAACTTCAGACAGAAGAGGACTCTAGGCACAAGATGCTGGAGATACTCCAGTTTCTTGATGCTCCAAAGGAAATCATGTCTATCCCTATTCATGAAATCCTGCTAGATCTCCTGAAGAGAAACTGGGAGTACCCATGCTCAGTCCCACCTGCCAACCACAAGACAGATGCCACCTATCTTGTGCAGTCAGCTCCTGGCTTCCAAAATTCACAGTTGGATCATCATTCTGTGGTTGTTGAATCAGCCCAGAAGAAGGCACAGCGTTCAAAACCTCATTCCTCCATACCTCACGCGTCACCTAGATAGGATTATAGACAGTGCTGGGGAGGAGCCAGCTGTCGTGGTACATGTGGGCACCAACGACATAGGAAAATGTGGGAGAGAGGTTCTGGAAGCCAAATTTAGGATTTTCGGTAGGAAGCTGAAATCCAGAACCTCCAGGGTGGCATTCTCTGAAATGCTTCCTGTTCCACATGCAGGTCCCCAGAGGCAGGCAGAGCTCCAGTGTTTCAATGCGTGGATGAGACGATGGTGCAGGGAAGAGGGATTCAGCTTTGTAAGGAACTGGGGAAACTTTTGGGGAAAGGGGAGACTTTTCCGAAAGGATGGGCTCCACCTCAACCAGAGTGGAACCAAGCTGCTGGCACTAACTTTCAAAAAGGAGATAGAGCAGCCTTTAAACTAGAACAAGTGGGAAAGCCGACAGTCATTCAGCAGTGCATGGTTCGGAGAAATGTATCCTTGAAGGATACTAATGAAACAGGAGAGTTAGGGTATCCCAACAGAGAGGTTCAATTAAAAGCAAACATAGTCCATATGCCTATATGTAAAAAATCACCAAAGCTAATGATTTCCAAATTATCCCAAACAACTGAAAAGCAGGTTGTTAAAACAAACAAAAAACACACTTTGAAATGTCTGTATGCCAATGCCAGAAGTCTAAGAAGTAAGATGGGAGAGTTAGAGTGTATAGCAGCAAAAGATAAGATTGACATAATTGGCATCACAGAGACTTGGTGGAAGGAGGGTAACCAATGGGACAGTGCTATAAACAGGTTACAAATTATATCGCAAGGATAGGGAGGATCAACTTGGTGGGAGTGTGGCACTTTTGGAAGAAGGATCCATCTGAAGAAAATAGGATAAAACATAAGCATTGTCAAGTTAAGTGTAAAACATTGATAAGACAGGTGAAGAGAGAATTTGAAATTAAGTTGGCCATAGAGGCAAAAAACTCATAATAAAAACTTTTTTTTAGTATATCCAAAGCAAGAAACCTGTGAGGGAGTCAGACCATTAGATGACCGAGGCGTTAAAGGGGCTCTTAGGGAAGATAAGGCCATTGTAGAAAGACTAAATGAATTCTTTGCTTCCGTGTTTACTAATGAGGATGTTGGGGAGATACCAGTTCCGGAGATGGTTTTCAGCGGTGATGAGTCAGACGAAATGAACGAAATAACTGTGAACCTGGAAGATGTAGTAGGCCAGATTGACAAACTAAAGAGTAGCAAATCACTTGGACCGGATGGTATGCATCCTAGTGTACTGAAGGAACTCAAAAATGAAATTTCTGATCTATTAGTTACAATTTGTAACCTATCATTAAAATCATCCATTGTACCTGAAGACTGGAGGGTGGCCAAAGTAACCCCAATATTTAAAAAAAGGCTCCAGGGGCGATCCTGGTAACTATAGACCAGTGAGCCTGACTTCAGTGCCGGGAAAAATAGTGGAAACTATTATCAAGATCAAAATTGTAGAGCATATAGAAAGACATGATTTAATGGAACACAGTCAACGTGGATTTACCCAAGGGAAGTCTTGCCTAACAAATCTGCTTCATTTTTTTGAAGGAGTTAATAAACATGTGGATAAAGGTGAACCAGTAGATATAGTGTATTTGGATTTTCAGAAGGCGTTTGACAAAGTCCCTCATGAGAGGCTTCTATGAAAACTAAAATGTCATGGGATAGGAGGCGAGGTCCTTTCATGGATTACAAACTGGTTAAAAGAAAGGAAACAGAGAGTAGGATTAAATGGTCAATTTTCTCAGTGGAAAAGGGTAAACAGTGGAGTGCTTCAGGGATCTGTACTTGGACCGGTGCTTTTCAATATATATATATATAAATGATCTGGAAAGGAATACGACGAGTGAGATTATCAAATTTGCGGATGATACAAAATTATTCAGAGTAGTTAAATCACAAGCAGACTGTGATACATTACAGGATGACCTTGCAAGACTGGAAGACTGGGCATCCAAATGGCAGATGAAATTTAATGTTGTCAAGTAGGGATGTGAATCGTTTTTTGACGATTTAAAAAATCGTCTGATATTTTTTAAATCATCAAAAATCGTAGAGTGCGCGATACAATACAAATTCTCCCGATTTATTGTGAAAAATCGTTAATCGGGTACGGGAGTTATTTGGGGGGAGGGCGGGAAAACCGGCACACCAAAACAACCCCTAAACCCATCCCAACTCTTTAAAACGAATCCCTTACCCTCCCGAAGCCCCCAAAAATTTTTTAAATTAACTGGTGGTCCAGCGGGGGGGTCCCGGCGCGATCTCCCGCTCTCGGACCATCGGCGCCATTTTGGCTGCCACTAATAAAAATGGCGCCGATGGCCCGATAAAAGAAAAACCCACCCGACCCTTTAAAACTTACCCCTTAGCCTCCCTCACCTCCCGACTGCCCCAAAACCTTTTAAAATTACCTGGTGGTCCAGTGGGGGTGCGGGGAGCAATCTCCCGCTCTCGGGCCATCGGCTGCCACTAATAAAAATGGCACGATGGCCCTTTGCCCTTACCATGTGACAGGGAAGCCGTGCCATTGGCCGGCCCCTGTCACATGGTAGGAGCACTGGATGGGGATGGATGGATGGCCAGCGCCATCTTTAAAGATGGCGCCGGCCATCCAGTGCTCCTACCATGTGACAGGGGCCGGCCAATGGCACGGCTTCCCTGTCACATGGTAAGGGCAAAGGGCTATCGGCGCCATTTTTATTAATACAGCCGATGGCCCGAGAGCGGGAGATCGCTTCCCGCGCCCCCACTGGACCACCAGGTAATTTTAAAACGTTTTTGGGGGGTTCAGGAGGGTGGGGAAGGGTTTTTTTGTTATCGGATCTGGCACAGCCGATAACAAAAAAAAATCGAGCCAGACGATAAAAATTATAAGATTCGAATCTGAACCGGAACCGATCAGATTCCGGTTCCGATTCACATCTCTATTGTCAAGTGCAAGGTGTTGCATATAGGAAAAAATAACCATTGCTGTAGTTACACGATGTTAGGTTCCATATTAGGAGCTACCACCCAGGAAAAAGATCTAGGCATCATAGTGGATAATACTTTAAAATCGTCGGCTCAGTGTGCTGCAGCAGTCAAAAAAGCAAATAGAATGTTAGGAATTATTAAGAAGGGAATGGTTAATAGAACGGAAAATGTCATAATGCCTCTATATCGCTCCATGGTGAGACCGCACCTTGAATACTGTGTACAATTCTGGTCACCGCATCTCAAAAAAGATATAGTTGCCATGGAGAAGGTACAGAGAAGGGCAACCAAAATGATAAAGGGGATGGAACAGCTTCCCTATGAGGAAAGGCTGAAGAGGTTAGGGCTGTTCAGCTTGGAGAAGAGACGGCTGAGGTGGGATATGATAGAGGTCTTTAAGATCATGAGAGGTCTTGAACGAGTAGATGTGACTCGGTTATTTTCACTTTCGAATAATAGAAGAACTAGGGGGCATTCCATGAAGCTAGCAAGTAGCACATTTAAGACTAATCGGAGAAAATTCTTTTTCACTCAACGCACAATAAAGCTCTGGAATTTGTTGCCAGAGGATGTGGTTAGTGCAGTTAGTGTAGCTGGGTTCTAAAAAGGTTTGGATAAGTTCTTGGAGGAGAAGTCCATTAATGGCTATTAATCAATTTTACTTTGGGAATAGCCACTCTATTAATTGCATCAGTAGCATGGGATCTTAGTGTTTGGGTAATTGCCAGGTTCTTGTGGCCTGGTTTTGGCCTCTGTTGGAAACAGGATGCTGGGCTTGATGGACCCTTGGTCTGACCCAGCATGGCAATTTCTTATGTTCTTATGTCCATTACAGACCCGCATAAAGTCTGTGTAATCTGTCTTGGACGAGAGGACGATGTCTTGACCTGCACCAAATGTGCCCTAATTACACCGAAAGGTCGCAAGGCCAGAATGAGAAGATGGGACTTCTCTTCTGTGCTCAAACCCCGCCTCTGTCCATTGCATCAATGTCATCGGAACCGATACCGTCAACATCGCGCCAGCATCGTCCACCGACCGGTGACAGCCTGACGTCGATCACTTCCTGGCCTTCAACACCCTCTTCTCCCCCTCAGGACCGAGGGGATCATAAGGAGAAACATCGCCATCAGCACCGAAAGTCTCGGACCATCGAGGCATCGAAACCATTGACCTCGCCATCATCTGAGCCGTCGCCGAAGAAACCCAGTCCAGAAAAGGCACCGACCTTTTCGGCAGCCGGGTCACCGAGGCAATCCTCACCCAACAGGGCGTCGGGAGCCGCGACTCCGCCTTTAACGGTGGTCCCTCCGGCTATGCCTCTGCCTCCTTCTTCTGTTCCGGAGCCGGGGCTGCTTGCTCCAGGTCTCCGAGAAGAACTGGATCGGATGGTTCAGGAGGCCATCGACAAGGTGATGCATCGACTCAAGGTTCCCCCAGCACTGATATCGGTACCGATAGTGGAACCGAGCACCGACCCGATTCCAGCAGCATTGGCACTGCTGCTATCGAGGATGGAAGTGGTTATTGCCGCTTTTCCACTGCTGGATCCCAGGTCACTGATGGCTCCGGTGCCCTCCCCGTTGACTTTATCATCGGGAGGAGAAACACCGTTCCGCATCCCTCCTTTGGGAATTCTGCCTCAGCCATCGAGATCGATACCAATACCCCCATCGGCACCATCGAGCCATCCATCGATGCCTGCGCCGGGGCCTTCATTACTTTCATTGGTGCCTCCGGTTATTCCTCCGATGCCTTCGGAGCCTAAACTGGGACCTTCAGGTATCCAACTACCCCATCCCTCTAGTTCCTAGAGACACAGGTGCGGATCCTTATGATACCTGGACTGATGATTCCTCACCAGACACCGATGATTTACCCTCACCACCTTCACCTACTGAAAGTAGAAAGCGTTCATCTCCAGAGGACCTTTCTTTCATAAACTTTGTGAAAGACATGTCTGAATTGGTCCCCTTCCAGTTACTAACGGAACAGGACAACAGACATCAGATAATGGAGTTGCTCCAATTCCTGGATGCGCCTAAGGAAATCACCTCCATTCCCATCCATCAAGTTCTTCTTGACCTTCTCAAAAAGAACTGGGAGCACCCTGGCTCCATTGCACCAGTCCACAGGAAAACTGACTCTCCCTACTTGGTGCAGTCAGCTCCAGGTTTTCAAAAGCCTCAATTGGATCACCAATCTGTGGTGGTTGAATCTGCGCAAAAGAAAGCAAAAAGGTCCAAAACTCATACTTCCTTTCCCCCTGGCAAGGAACAGAAGTTTTTGGATACCATTGGTTGCCAAGTCTTTCAAGGATCAATGTTGATCCTCCGAATTGCTGCTTACCAACTATATATGACCCAATATAATAGAGTCATTTTTAAGCAACTTCAAGACTTGACAACCTCCATGTCTCAAACACTTCCAGAAAAGTTCCACATCCTACTTAATAAGGGTTTGGAGGCAGGCTAACATGAGATTAGATCATGTTACGATATCTTTGACACTGCAACCAGAGTGTCTGCAGCTGCTATTTCAGCAAGACGATGGGCTTGGCTTAAGTCTTCAGACCTTTGTCCAGAAGTGCAAGAGTGGTTGTCCGACCTCCCCTGCATAGGAGACAATCTCTTTGGCGAGCAGATTCAAAAGACAGTGGCTGAACTAAAGGACCATCATGAGACTCTCAGACAGCTCTCTCTGTTTCCTTCGGATTATTCTTCTAAACAGCCTTTCTGGAAGGACTCTAAAAAGTCTTTTTATAGACCAAAGAAGTCCTACCCGCCAGAAGCTAGATGCCGCTCTGTGAGACCATTCCTCAAATCACAGTCTCGTCAAACTCGAAAGCAGAAGCCACAGACAGCCCCCCAACCGGGTCCTGCTTCTGGTTTTTGACTTTCGCATAGAGAGCAGCAGCCAAATTCCATTACCAAATGTCCCAGTGGGAGGCCACTTCTGCCATTTCAACAACATATGGCAATCAATCACCTCAGATCACTGGGTCCTAGCAATAATTGCTCAAGGCTATCATCTCAACTTTCTCTCCATCCCACCGGATTCCCCACCTCTAATGATGTGGAGAACATACGACCATTCATTGCTCCTGGAATAGGAGGCTTCCCTCCTACTCCAGTCCAGAGCAATAGAACCAGTACCATCACCTCAGCAAGACCTTGGATTCTATTCTCGGTACTTTCTAATCCCCAAAAGATCAGGAGGCGTTCGTTCAATTTTGGATCTACGAGCCCTCAACAAGTACCTCCAGAGAGAAAAGTTCAAGATGGTAACCTTGGGTTTCCTGCTTCCTCTTCTTCAAAGAGGAGACTGGCTCTGCTCTCTCGACATTCAGGATGCATACACTCATATTGCGATAATTCCATCTCATCGCAATTTCCTGAGATTCCTTGTAGGCCCCAAGCACTATCAATACCGAGTGCTTCCATTCAGCCTAGCATCTGCACCACGAGTATTCACAAAATGCCTTGTCGTAGTTGCAGCATTTCTCAGGACTCAAGGTGTCCACATCTACCCCTATCTGGACGACTGGTTAATCAGGGCTTCGACTCAGCAATCCGCTTTGTCCTCCCTACATCTCACCTTATACACTCTAACTTCACTCGGATTTCTCGTCAATTACGACAAATCCTCCTTAGTCCCATCTCAAACCTTATCGTTCATTGGGGCAGACTTGGACACCTTACAGGCAAAGGTTTTCCTGCCTCAACAATGAGCCCTCACCCTCGTGTCTCTGGCACAACAGCTGCAGTCTCAACACTCAACATGGTGTCCTCAGTTCAGGTCACACCAATGGCCCGCCTGGCCATGAGAGTCATGCAGTGGACTCTAAGGTCGCAATGGACACAGTCCCTTCAGCCCCTGTTGACCATTGTCCGCGTCACTGACTCACCCTGTTTGTCTATTGCCTGGTGGACGAATCACATCAATCTGGTACAGGGCTTGCCCTTTCAGGCACCAAGCCCTCAAATAACTCTAACCACCAATGCTTCCAACTTCAGGTGGGGAGCCCATATGGCCGATCTCCAGACACAAGGTTCCTGGTCTCCAGAGGAAGTCAAACACCAAATAAATTTCCTGGAACTTCGAGCAATAAGATACGCTCTCAGAGTATTTCAGGATCGCCTATCCAATCAAGTCATCCTGATCCAGACGGACAACCAGGTGGCCATGTGGTACATCAACAAGCAGGGAGGGACAGGATCCTACCTTCTGTGTCAGGAAGCTGCACAGATATGGGCGGAGGCCCTCTCCCTCTCAATGTACCTCAGGGCCACCTACTTGCCGGGAGTGGACAACGTGTTGGCAGACAAGTTGAGTCGCAACTTTCAACCGCACGAGTGGTCTCTAAACCCCTTAGTAGCAAACTCCATCTTCCTACAATGGGGTTATCCTCAAATAGACCTCTTTGTGTCACCCCAGAATCGCAAAGTAGACAATTTCTGCCCTCTCACTTGCAGCCAACATTATCCACCAAGAGACGTGTTCTCCCTATCGTGGTCAACCGCTCTCCTATACGCATTCCCTCCTCTTCCACTTCTCTCGAAAACTCTCGTGAAGTTACGTCAGGATAAGGGAACCACGATCCCAATAGCACCCCACTGGCCCCGCCAAGTGTGGTTTCCAATCCTTCAGGATCTTTCCATTCGCAGGCACATTACTCTGGGAACGGACCCGCTTCTAATAACTCAAAACGATGGGTGCCTTCGCCACCCCAGTCTTCATGCCCTGTCCCTGACAGCATGGATGTTGAAAGGCTAATCCTTCAGCCGCTTAGCCTTTCTGATCCAGTCTCCCGTGTCTTGATTGCTTCACGGAAGCCTTCCACGAGAAAATCGTATTCCTACAAATGGAGCAGGTTCACATCATGGTACTCTTCTCGGGCCCTTGATCCTTTTACCTGTACCATCCCAATGTTTCTAGACTACTTCTGGCACTTGTCAGAGTCAGGTCTTAAAACTTCCTCCATTAGAATGCATGTCAGTGCAGTAGCCGCCTTCCATAAAGGTATCGGGGATGTCACTATCTCAGTGCAACCCCTTGTAACACACTTCTTGAAGGGCTTGCTTCACCTCAAGCCTCCACTGCGTCCTCCGGCCCCTTCTTGGGACCTCAACCGTGTTTTGGGTTGGCTCATGAAACCACCATTTGAGCCTCTCCAATCCTGTGAACTTCGCCAACTCACATGGAAAGTGATTTTTCTTCTGGCAATCACTTCGGCTTGCAGAGTTAGTGAGTTGCAAGCCCTAGTTACCTATCCGCCTTACACTAAACTTCTGCAAGACCGGGCAGTACTTCGCACTCACCCTAAATTCTTACCTAAGGTAGTATCAGAGTTTCATCTCAATCAATCCATTATACTACCTACCTTTTTTCCCAGGCCCCATTCCAATCCAGGTGAGTAGGCTCTGCAAACCCTTGACTGCAAACAAGCTCTAGCATTCTACCTAGACCGTACAGCTGCCCACAGGAAAACCACTCAATTATTTGTGTCTTTCCATTATAACAAATTGGGGCAGCCTGTGGGTAAGCAGACGCTCTCCTCCTGGCTAGCAGACTGCATATCCTTTTGCTATCAGCAAGCGGGCATTCCACTCCAAGACCATGTTAAAGTGCACTCTCTGAGGGTCATGGCGACTTCAGTAGCACACCTACGATCGGTGCCGCTTCCTGACATTTGCAGGGCTGCCACTTGGAGTTCTCTCCATACTTTTACAGCCCACTATTGCTTAGACAAAGCCGGACGACAAGATTCCATCTTCGGCCAGTCTGTCTTGCGTAACCTATTTACAACGTGACGTACCAACACCCTTCTGCCTGCCCGGTGGGGTTCAGGATGCCCTCTACCAAATTGCACCCCAGTTGTTGTGCTTGTTGCACGCCTTTGACTACATTTGGTGCATGTTCAAACATTCTCAGCTCGGTACTCACCCATATGTGAGGACTACCATCCTGCTTGTCCTGTGAGAAAGCAAATGTTGCTTACCTGTAACAGGTGTTCTCACAGGACAGCAGGATGTTAGTCCTCACGAAACCCGCCCACCACCCCGTGGTGTTGGGTTCGTTTTATTATTTTCTTTTCGGCACTGACTGCAGCTTTTAAATAAGACTGAAGAGGGACCCCTGCTGGCTGCAGGGTTAGTGCCATGCTGGGCATGCCCAGTAGGGGCCAGTCAAAGTTCTAGAAACTTTGACAAAAGTGTTCCGTGATTGGGCTCCATCCTGTGATGTCACCCATATGTGAGGACTAAAATCCTGCTGTCCTGTGAGAACACCTGTTACAGGTAAGCAACATTTGCTTTATCCTACTTACCTTTTTTCCCAGGCCCCATACAAACCCAGGAGAACAGGCTTTGCTTTCCTTAGATTGTAAGCGTGCCCTAGCTTTCTATCTAGACCGTATGTCAGCCCACAGGAAGTGCACTCAGTTGTTCGTTTCTTTTTATGCCATTAAACTTGGAAATCCTGTGGGAAAGCAAACCCTCTCCTCCTGGTTGGCGGACTGCATTTCTTTTTGCTACAAGCAAGCAGGCATTTCATTACAAGACCTTGTGAAAGCACACTCTATCAGGGCCATGGCAATGTCAGTAGCACACCTCCATTCGGTGCCGCTTGCTGACATTTGTAAGGCTGCGACCTGGAGTTCTCTCCATACATTCACAGCCCATTATTGCTTAGATAACACTACAGTGTTGCGGGCGTCGCTGCCTGACGGCTTCACTCCACCTACCTTTACTTGTCTGCGCCTCCTCCTGCTCTTGATGGGCACCTGGCTGCCACAGCGTCTGTCTGCCGTGCTCTCCGGTATCCCCGGACCGGCTTGGGCGCTACCTCCCGCCATGCTCTCCAGGTACCTTAGGGCGCGCGCGCCACACGGCCTTCATTCTTATTTCCTCATTGGCTCGTTCCTCAGGGGTGTCCCCCTGTGATGATGTCTTGCTGCCTGGATATTTAAGCCTACTGTTTATTGCTAGCTGTTGAGTTAGCAAGGGGAATCTTACGGATGGGATTCGCTCTCCGTTCCCAGCTACTCTGCCTTCCAACTACTATTGGACTCTTTCTGCTAACGGGGTACCCGCTCCTCGGGGGCCTCTTTGTTTCTTTCAGGTCTCTATCAGGTAACTGGTACTCACTCCTCGAGGGCCCATGTTCCCTGACTCACTGCCTGCATCTATCTCCTCTTCTACTTGGAAGAATTCGCTACAGACACCATTAGTGAGTACTATCGTCATCTACTCCTCAGAGCTGTTTCCCTGGAACCAGGTACTCGCTCCTCGAGGGCCTGCCCCTGTTCCAGTGCCAGTGCCATCTCTTACGTGGAACCGCTGTGTGAGTACTTTGCCAACAAGTCTCTCTACCTCCAGGGATCTGGTACTCTCTCCTCGAGGGCCAGCTTTCCCTATCTCGGGGCTTCTCCATATCTGGGACTCTTTGAATATTCTATTGTGCTCACTTTCTCAGTTTCTCCACTTCAGCACCGCTACCGGAAGAACCGCTGTTCCAGTGCCCTGGGGAATACTAGCCCAGCCGGGCTACATCTTTTTTTTTTGTAATAAATGATTTTTATTTTAGTTATCAAACACCAGGTGTTGAAAACACAACAGATGCATTGTTGGAACATGTAGAATATATCATAACTTTTCATAGCAGAACATAACATAAATATATATAATAAATGCTAACAACTGCATATCTAAAGAAAGTTACATTCATCTATTGTACAAAACTAGGATTAACTTGCTGTGCACCAAATGATCTCTGTTGTGTAGAACATTGATACCAGCGATTCCCCCCCCCCCCAATCCTCTCCCATCCACCCCCTCATCCCCCCATGACCTTCTTTAACATGATGTAGATAGACGCATAGTATAAGGCTAAATGCAAGTATACTAAGCATTACCTCTCATTTCTGCACAAAACTCACTACTAAGGGCTCCTTAATATCTATATTCTGTGTTGTGGAGTTCCTCCATTTCACATAAGGCACCCACAGTTTCTCAAATTTATGTGTCCATTTATGTCTTACCGCAGTTAAGTGATTCAGATAATATATTTTCTGTAACCTTTGTGTTACCGAATCTAGCTTCGGGACTTGCGGCTCTTTCCACGAGTATGCCAAAGCACCCCGGGCCGCTATCACCAACTGCCTTCCTATAAATGGAATGGGGGTTCCAGTCCCTAACGGAGGAATACCCAAAAGCACATCAGCAGGATCTAGCTCCATATTATCACCCACCAATGATGAAATCAAATTTTGAACTGTTTTCCAAAATTCTACTACTTTAGGACATGCCCACCACATATGATAGTAGCTGCCGGCAAAACCGCAGTCTCTCCAACATTTCCCCTTCCCTGATCTAGAGAATTTAGTAAGTCGGATGGGAGTTAGATGCCAACGAAATAATAATTTATATCCTTGTTCTATAACAGAGGCAGAGATAGAACTTTTCCTAATGGCGGCATAACATGCTTCCCAGTCACTGGTTGCAAATTGACGCTGCAGGTCCCTTTCCCACACTGTCATATATGAAAAGGGTTCCCTTGGCTTTGCAAGTAACAGGTAATAAATTTTGGAGATACCCTTTGTTACAAATCTCGCTTTTTCGCAGAAGCCCTCAATCAGTGTTTTCCCCTGGCTTAAATCTGACCTAACCTCCTTACTATAAAGGAATTGTCTTAACTGCAAATAAAAGTAATAGTCAGTCCTATCAAAGGAAAACTCAGTCTCGAGATCTGCAAATTGTTTGGGTCTAGTGCCGTCCCACACCTGCTCAAGCCGAACACATCCCATTGTATCCCATCTTTTCTCCCTAGTGAGGGAAGAACCCAGAAAAAAACCAGTATTACAGAAGATAGGCGTTCTATAAAAGAAGTTTCGTTTCCCCACCAGCGTTTCTTTACATTTATCCCATAGCTGTAAAGTAGGGATGTGAATCGTTTTTGACGATTTAAAATATCGTCCGATATATTTTAAATCGTCAAAAATCGTTAGAGGCGATATTTAATAGGAATTCCCCCGATTTATCGTCAAAAATCGTAAATCGGGGGAAGGGGGAGGGGAATGGGGAGGGCGGGAAAACCGGCACACTAAATTAACCCTAAAACCCACCCCGACCCTTTAAAATAAATCCCCCACCCTCCCGAACCCCCCCAAAATGCCTTAAATTACATGGGGTCCAGTGGGGGGTCCCGGTGTGATCTTTTACTCTCGGGCCTCCGGTGCGTTGTAGAAATGGTGCCGGCGCTACCTTTGCCTTGTCATATGACAGGGCAAAGGTAGCGCCGGCGCCATTTTGTTTTTTGTCCCCCTACGTCAGGAGCGTAGGAGATCGCTCCCGGACCCCCGCTGGACCCCCAGGGACTTTTGGCCAGCTTGGGGGGGGCCTCCTGACCCCCACAAGACTTGCCAAAAGTCCAGCGGGGGTCCAGGAACGACCTCCTAAACTCGAATCGTTTTGCCGTACGGCAAAATGGCGTCGACCATGCAGTACGGTCGGCGCCATTTTGCCGTACGGCAAAACGATTCGAGTTTAGGAGGTCGTTCCCGGACCCCCGCTGGACTTTTGGCAGGTTTTCATGGTTTCATGGTTATTTCAGAAAGTGGCTGGCAGGAAAGGGATTTTGAAGTACTGTTACTGAGGGGATATGTCTTGTATGGTGAGTTGAAAGGGGAAATTTCCTAACTCTGCTCTGTATATACTCCAGAAGAGGTCAGAACTTTCTGACGTTGACAGTGAAATGCATGAGAGTTTTTCTGTATTGACAAACTGTGTGCTGCAAATGTTATGATCGTGGACCCTTGAGCCGGCTAGAAGATGATGAGAGTACGCTGAGGGGGAGGCCCACAGCGGATGTTGTAGCCGGGAGGTGGATCTGAGCCAGGAGACCAACAGGAACTTCCCCTATACCAATCTCCGTTCTCTGCAGGTTGAGCCCGTTCTCTGCAGGTTGGATACTGAGGGGGCAGGCAGGACTTAGGTGGGGTCTCCTGGTGAAGAAAAGTTTAAGGGACAGGCCGAGTGGAGGCAGGCGGAGAAGAGGCAGAGCCAGAAGAAGTCCAGAAGTCGAGCTGGGCAGCAGCGGAGCAAAATGTGGAACCGGACCAGGAGTCAGGGCTGGCAGCAGGACAGCAGAGACGAGTAACGAACCAAGGGTCAAGACGGGCAGCAGACATGGAAACCAGAAGCCAAGCCAAAATCAGGAGCCAGGAAGACAAGCCTAGGGTGAACAGAAACTGAAGCAGGAACGCAGGGATGGATCAGGAACAGCAGGATCAGGAACAGCAACTTGAGAATTCCTAGAGAGCGAACCTAGTTGCAAGGCAAAGAACTGAAACAGCAGCTGGGTTTAAATACCCTGCCGGCGTCTGACATCATCCAGGAGGCCGGCCGAAGTTTCCCACAACGGCCTCTTTAAATCTGAGCCCCTTGCACGCACGTGCGCCTAAGGTGCGGGGTCAGAGAGAGGAGCTTGGCGGCGTCTCCCTTCTGGGGACGCCGCCGCAGAGAGGGCCTACCAAAGCCCAGGAGAAGCGGAAGAATGCCACGGCATGCTGAGAGGGCCAGCGGGAGGTAAGAGCCCGGCCATGGAGTCCCACGACCAGGAATTGCAACAGCATATGCATATCAGTCCCAGACTTCTCATTGATTCAGTAAGCAAAGATTAAATTTTTTGTGAACAAAATAACATTTAAAACACTTCTGCATCATTTTCAATAATAAAATATCTTGGATTTTTTTTTAGTTTTTAGTATAGCTGTTAAAAGTAGTGTGCATGTGACCATCATCTGTCAGGTGTGTCATGATGGAAAAAAGGTTGAGAACCACTGCTCTAGTAGACTGAAATTTAGAGCATCTAGGCGGAACTGACCAGGGAAGTTATTTTCCTTTCAGAAGGGACACCCTAGCATCAAATCACAATCCTTTCATTTTGGAAAGAGTTTCTGGAGACATCCACACTTCCAGCATTGGCAGTTCCAAAGATTTCAATGAGAATCAAGCGGCTCATTCCCCTCTTCCACAAATAGGGGGAATATGTCCCAATTTTTCAGGGAGTGAGTCCATGTAATGATGGATCAATGGATCCTTTCTGTGATAAGAGATGGGTAGGTCTTAGAATTTGCACATTATTTGAATCAAGCTTTCATAGACTCTCCCTGTTCCTCCTTGGAAAAGAGAGGAGCAGTAAGTTTCACATTAGAACATTTTCTGTTACCTGGGGGTGTTTTAGTGTGCCCTTGGGCCTCAGCCCAACCCCAGATGGATCCAGGACCGAACCGAGGGTTGGCGACGTGTCCCAGATGGCAGAGACACAGTCTTACCCTCTGCCGGGCCTGCAAGCTCCCAGCGCCAACAACAAGATGTTGTTGGTAGGTGAACGGTTCTCCGACCATTCCGAGCCCTTTCGGACCTGCCGCTTGGATCGGCATGGAGCAGCAGGCCGGCCTGAGGATGAGGGCAGACGGAGACCTTCACATGAAGACATGACACCAAGGTTGTTGAAGACATGACACCAAGGCTGATGCAACGGCATCAGAGACGAGATGAGAAACTGGGAAGGAAGATATTGGCACTGTCTCTCAGGGCGCCCTACTCAGCCCACCTTCACGGGCGGACCCAATGGGCTGGTCGCGGACCACCCTGTCCCACTGCGTGCCCTACACAGCCTGAGGGGGTTGGTCATGGACCACGAGGAGAGCGGGACGAGCGCAGGAGAGGATCCAGTTGAGGTGGAACTTCGACGACGAAGCCGATGTCATCCGAAGCACCACAAAGACTGGCAGCAGAGGACGGCTCAAGAACACAGGACACAAGTCCACTGCCGACATAACAGAAGGCTCCAGAGCTCAGGTGCAAACACCAAGGAGGGCTGGAACACCAGGAAGCGGACATCAATGATGAGACACCAGGACACCTGGACAGGGATCTCAGGCAATGAAGACATGACAAGACGACTAGACGAGGAGCGCTGGCAGGCAAGAGCCTCCAGGGCTGAAGAACTCCGATGCAAGGCAACGAGGAAATGGAGGAACAGCCCTTTTATAGGGCTAGGACAGGAAACAGTCACAAAGGTGGGGCCCAGGGCATATCCGGCCATAGGCCCTTTAAATGTAGCAGAGTAGAGATGTGAATCGGAACCGGAATCGGTTCGGATTCTGCGCCCGAGCCGATAAACAAACCCCCCCCCCCGACCCTTTAAAACTAATCCCTTTGCTTCCTCCACCCTCCCGACCCCCCCAAAAAACATTTTACAGGTACCTGGTGGTCCTGTAAATGAGCGATCTCCCGCTCCCGGGCCGTCGGCTGCCACTAATCAAAATGGCGCCGATGTCCCTTTGCCCTTACCATGTGACAGGGTATCCGTGCCATTGGCCGGCCCCTGTCACATGGAGGGAGCACTGGATGGGCAAAGGGGCAAAGGGCCATCGGCGCCATTTTGATTAGTGGCAGCCGACGGCCCGGGAGCGGGAGATCGCTCCTGGGACCCCCACTGGACCACCAGGTACCTGTAAAATGTTTTTTGGGGGGGGAAGCAAAGGGATTAGTTTTAAAGGGTCGGGGTGGGTTTAGGGGTTCTCACAGGACAAGCAGGATGGTAGTCCTCACATATGGGTGACATCATCAGGATGGAGCCCAATCACGGAAAACTTCTGTCAAAGTTTCCAGAACTTTGACTGGCACCTACTGGGCATGCCCAGCATGGCACTAACCCTGCAGTCAGCAGGGGTCCCCCTTCAGTCTTCTTTTTTCCACACAGCAGTAGCCTCGCGGTTTAGGAGCTCTGAACACATTCCTGACAGGAATTTTTCCTCACGGACTTAATTAAAATAACTTTGCCCCACAGGGGTCCCTCCTCTAACTTTCTCTGGCGCGGTACTCCGGTAAGTTTTTTCGCCATTTTTCATCGATTACTGTCGAGTTTGGCCCTTGTGGCCTACTGGCCGTCGACCGTACCGCGGCTCGATTTTTTCTATGGCCATGGCGTCGGGGTTTCGTCGGTGCCTGGATTGTACTCGCACCATGTTGATAACAGACCCTCATAGAGTTTGTGTAATGTGCTTAGGCCATGAGCATGATGTCCTGGATTGCACCAAATGTGCCCTCATGACACCAAAAGGTCGCAAAGCCAGAATGGAGAAGATGGGACTCCTCTTCTGTGCTCACACCCTGACGCCGTCCATCGCATCGACGTCATCGGAACCAGCACAGTCAAAATCGCACCAACATCGACGTCCGGTGACCGCCCGCCATCGACGTCTTCACGGCCATCGACTCCCGTTTCTCCCCCTCAAGATCAAGGGGATTGAAGGGAGAAACATCGCCATCGGCATCGTAAGTCTCGGACCGTCGAGGGAGCGAAATCATCGTCCGAGCCACCATCGAAGAAGCCCCATCCAGGGGCAGCACCAACCACTCCTGCGACCAGGACATCGAGGCAACCGTCACAAGATCGGGGTTTGGGAGTCGCGATTCCGCCTGTAAAGGTGGTCCTTCCGACTGTGCCTCAGCCTCCCTCTTCCGTCACGGAGCCGGAGCTGATTGCCCCAGATCTCCGGGAAGAACTGGACCGGCTGGTCCAGGAGGCCATCGACAAGGCGATGCAACAGCTCCAGGTCCCTCTGGCACCGACATCGGTACCAAGAATGAAACCGGTCACCGACCCGATTCCAGCAGCGCTGGCACCACTGCTATCCCGGATGGAGGCGCTCATGACTGCCCTTCCACCGGTGATTCCCGGGTCTCCGATGGTGCCGGTGCACTCCCCGATGACAGCCTCATCGGGAGGAGAAACACCGTTTCGCATCCCTCCTTCGGGAGTTCTGCCTCAGCCATCGATGCCATGTCGTCCCTCGCCACCGATTCATTCATCGGGAGCGATATGCACAGCGCCATCGATGCCTTCGATACCTGCACCGATACCTTCCAGGCTGTCCACGGTGCCCCCGGCGATTCCTTTGATTTTCTCGGAGCCTCAGCCGGGGCCTTCAGGTATCCAACCCCCTTCTCATCCTCAGGTCAGCCTACTGATCCTTATGGCACCTGGGGTGATGATACTTCCTCAGACACCGATGACTTACCTTCACCTCCCTCTACTACTGAAAGTAGAAAGTGTTCTCCTCCAGAAGACGTCTCTTTCATTAATTTTGTGAAGGAAATGTCAGAATTGGTCCCTTTCCAGCTTCAGACGGAGCAAGATGATAGGCATCAGATGATGGAGCTTCTCCAATTCCTGGATGCCCCTAAGGTGATCACTTCTATTCCCATTCATCAAGTTCTTCTTGACCTCCTCAAAAAGAACTGGGAAAATCCTGGATCCATTGCCCCAGTACACAGAAAGGCTGACACTACTTATCTGGTACAGTCAGCCCCTGGCTTTCAAAAATCTCAGCTTGACCACCACTCAGTTGTGGTGGAATCGGCTCAAAAGAAAGCAAAAAGGACAAAACCACACTCTTCTACCCCTCCTGTCAAAGAACACAAGTTCCTCGACAATGTTGGTCGTCAAGTGTTCCAAGGGGCCATGCTTATCTCCAGGATTGCTTCTTACCAGCTGTATATGACCCACTACAATAGGGTCATTTTCAAGCAAATACAGGTCCTCTCTGAAACCCTACCTGACCAATTACAAGAACATCTACAAACCCTTGTTCACAAGGGGTTTGAAGCAGGAAAGCATGAGATAAGAACAGCTTACGATATCTTCGACACCTCCACTAGAGTGTCTGCAGCTGCCATTTCGGCAAGACGCTGGGCCTGGCTCAAGTCTTCTGACCTTCGTCCAGAAGTACAAGACCTGCCCTGTATAGAAGACCTGCCCTGTATAGAAGATAATCTGTTCGATGAACAGATTCAGCAAATAGTGGCTGAATTAAAAGACCATCATGAGACCCTCAAACAGCTCTCATCGATACCTTCTGACTTCCCTTCTAGACAGCCCTTCAAGAAGGACTCTAAGAAGTCATTCTTCCATCCAAGGAAGTACTATCCTCCACCAATAAGGTCCCGAGTTACGAGGCCTTATCAGAAATCTCAGCCCCGCCAGCCCCGGAATCAAAAGCCACAAGCAGCTCCCCAGCCGGGGCCTGCTTCAGGTTTTTGACGTTCCCTTGGAGAGCAGCAGCCTGATCTCTCTAGCAGCCATACCAGTGGGAGGTCGATTGTGCCATTTTCATGGCATGTGGCAATCAATCACAACCGACCAATGGGTGCTAGCAATCATTGCTCAGGGTTACCACCTGAACTTTCTTGCTCTTCCACCGGATTCACCACCTCTACAAGCGTGGAGAGTAAACGACCACTCTCTCACTCTGGAGCAGGAGGTTTCCCTTCTTCTCCAGTCAAGAGCAATAGAACCTGTCCCTCTTTCACAACAAGGCCTAGGGTTCTATTCCCTCTTTCACAACAAGGCCTAGGGTTCTGATCCCCAAAAAATCCGGGGGGCTTCGTCCAATTCTGGACCTACGTGCCCTCAACAAGTACCTCCAGCGGGAAAAGTTCAAGATGGTAACCTTGGGCTCCCTTCTACCTCTTCTACAAAGAGGAGACTGGCTCTGCTCTCTGGACCTCCAGGACGCATACACCCACATTGCGATAGCTTCAGCTCATCGCAAGTATCTCAGGTTTTTAGTAGGCCCAAAGCACTATCAATACCGAGTGCTTCCATTTGGCCTAGCATCGGCACCACGAGTCTTTACCAAATGTCTCGTGGTTGTCGCAGCTTTTCTCAGGAAAGAAGGTGTTCACGTCTACCCCTATCTAGACTACTGGTTAATCAGGGCCCCAACCCAGCAAGCCACTCGATCGTCCCTGGATTTGACCCTACACACTCTAATTTCTCTAGGATTTCTCGTCAATTACGAGAAATCCTATTTAGTCCCATCTCAAACCTTGTCATTCATTGGGGCAGACTTGGACACCTTACAGGCAAAAGCCTTTCTACCTCATCAACAAGTACAAACCCTCGTTTCTCTCGCTCACCAGTTGCAGTCTCAGCACACAGCAACAGCTCGACAATTCCTTGTCCTTCTCGGACACATGGCGTCCTCAGTCCATCTCACTCCAATTGCCCACCTGGCCATGAGAGTCACGCATTGGACTCTGAGGTCACAATGGATTCAAACGACTCAGCCTCTGTCAACCATTGTTCACATCACCGACGCACTCTGTCTCTCACCTGGTGGAAAGATCAGAACCATCTCCTCCAGGGACTGCCTTTTCAACTGCCAGATTCTCAACTCATTCTGACCACCGATGCTTCCAACCTCAGCTGGGGAGCTCATGTGAACGATCTGCAGTCACAAGGATTTTGGTCTCCAGAGGAAGCCAAACACCAGATAAATTTCCTGGAGCTTCGAGCGATGCGATATGCTCTCAGAGCTTTTCAGGATTCTCTATCAAATCACGTTATCCTGATTCAGATGGACAACCAGGTGGCCATGTGGTACATCAACAAGCAGGGAGGCACAGGCTCCTTCCTTCTGTGTCAGGAAGCTGCGCAGATTTGGGCGGAAGCGCTCTCCCACTCAATGTACCTCAGGGCCACCTACTTGCCGGGAGTACACAATGTCTTGGCAGACAAACTGAGTCGTGTCTTCCAACCACACGAGTGGTCGCTCAACCCCTCGGTAGCGACCTCTCTTTTCCAACAATGGGGGTTATCCCCAAATAGACCTCTTTGCGTCCCCTCAGAACCACAAAGTGGACAATTACTGCTCCCTCATTCGGAGCGAGCGCTCTCAGCCCAGAGATGCATTCTCCCTCTCATGGGCAACCGGTCTGATTTATGCATTCCCTCCACTTCCTCTTCTCTCAAAGACTCTCGTGAAGCTCCGTCAGGACAAGGGAACCATGATCCTGATAGCACCTCACTGGCCACGCCAAGTGTGGTTTCCCATACTCCAGGATCTCTCCATCCGAAGGCACATTGCCTTGGGAACGCACCCGCTTCTGATCACTCAGAACGACGGATGTCTACGCCATCCCAATCTTCAGGCCTTGTCCGTGACAGCATGGATGTTGAAAGGTTAATCCTTCAACCTTTCATATTCGGTTTCTCGTGTCCTGATTGCTTCACGGAAGCCTTCCACAAGAAAGTCTTATTCCTATAAATGGAAAAGGTATACATCATGGGGTTCTTCGCAATCCCTTGATCCTTTTTCCTGTCCAATCCCAAGGTTTTTGGACCATCTCTAGCATTTATTGGAATCAGGTCTAAAGACCTCTTCCATCAGAATGCATGTCAGTGCGGTAGCCGCCTTCCATAAAGGTGACGGGGATGTCCCAATATTAGTACAACCCCTCGTAACCCTAAGTTTTTGCCTAAGGTAGTTTCGGAGTTTCACATTAATCAATCCATCATACTACCTATCTTCTTTCCCAGGCCCCACTCCAACCCAGGGGAACAGGCTCTGCATACCCTTGACTGTAAACGGGCTCTAGCGTTCTACCTAGACCGTACAGTTGCCCACAGGAAGAGCACTCAGTTATTCGTCTCTTTCCATCCCAACAAATTAGGGCAACCTGTGGGTAAGCAGACTCTCTCCTCCTGGTTGGCAGACTGCATATCTTTTTGCTATCAGCAAGCAGGCATTCCTTTCCAAGACCATGTTAAAGCACACTCTGTGAGGGCCATGGCGACTTCAGTAGCACACCTACGATCAGTGCCGCTTCCTGACATTTGCAGGGCTCTCACCTGGAGCTCTCTCCACACTTTCGCAGCCCACTATTGCTTGGACAAAGGCGGAAGACAGGATTCCATCTTCGGCCAATCTGTCCTGCATAACCTATTTCCAACGTGACGTACCAACACCCTTCCGCCTGCCCAGTGGGGTTCAGGATGCCCTCTACCAAATTCCACCCCAGTTGTTGTGCCTGTTGCACGCTGTTGGGTAGATTTGGTGCATGTTCGGACATCCTCAGCTCGGTACTCACCCATATGTGAGGACTACCATCCTGCTTGTCCTGTGAGAAAGCAAGTGTTGCTTACCTGTAACAGGTGTTCTCATAGGACAGCAGGATGTTAGTCCTCACGAAACCCGCCCGCTGCCCTGCGGTGTTGGGTTCGTAACGTTTTCTTGTTTTATTTTTTTGGCACTGCCTGTAGCTATCAAATAAGAGTGAAGGGGTTCCCCTGCTGGCTGCAGGGTTAGTGCTATGCTGGGCATGCCCAGTAGGGGCCAGTCAAAGTTCTGGAAACTTTGACAGAAGTTTTCTGTGATTGGGCTCCATCCTGATGATGTCAACCATATGTGAGGACTAACATCCTGCTGTCCTGTGAGAACACCTGTTACAGGTAAGCAACACTTGCTTTCTGATTTCCGAATAGAGACTCTTCATTCTTTGATGGTAATGTTATGATCCGGAGGGATCGTGAACCCTTGGACCGACGGGAGGTTGAATCACCGTAGGAGAAGGCTCCTTAGGTTCCCCCGTCAGGTGGCGAGGTGGAACAGAAGATGGGACTGGCTGGCCCTTCGGCGTTGAAGACTGAGGCGGCTGTTTGAGAGTATGAAGAGGCATGATGTCGGAGCAGAACCAATTGGATCTTCGCCACTGGAAGCCCTCGGCCCCCCCGGGAGGAGCCTGTAGGGACCCGGGCCGCTGGGACTTAGGTGGACCTTTGAGAGGTCAAGGAGGCGAGAGGTCGGTGCAAGGGCCAACTGGATCTTTGCCACTGAAAGCCCGTTGTCCCCCCGGGAGGAGCCCGTAGGGACCCGGGCCGCTGGGACTTAGGTGGGCCCTTAAAGACAGGTGGTCTGGAAGAAGTCCGAGGTTGAGTACCAGAGGATCGCCGCTTGCCAGTCCGAAGTCACACATCGAAGAATCACCGCTAGCCAGTCACACACCGAGGAATCACCAAGAAGAAGCAGGAACCAGGAATCAGGAACCTGAAGCACCAGAAGACTCAGCGAAGCAAGCAGACTTGCAGCAGAAGCGTTGGCAAGTCGAAGAGTGAGCGGAGGAAGTCTCCCTTTATACTTCCCCTGTGCCTAGCCCATTAGAAGCAGGTGCAGGCAATTAGGAGGATGAGGGCCCTTTAAATCTACAGAGGAGGAGCGGCCTCGCGCCTAAGGGTAGGGCGGCCATTTTGAATCCGGGAGGCTGTGCAGAGCGGCCTGACGCCACGAGGGGAGGCCTGGGGTGCCTCCCCCCCCCCCTCATCAGTCAGCGTGGGAAGATTCATCGGGGTGCGGGAGGCGAATGGCCCAGATTCCCCGGTGCTGCCGCGGCGGCCCTGACGCTGACTCAGGTAGGGGGTCGTGGCCGCGGGCGGTCGCGAAACACAACAGGTAGTAGTGATGAAAGGAGAATTTCTGCCCCTTGGATCTTACAGAAGCGTATCTTCCCATTTCAATTCATCCTTCCCTCCAGCAATATCTCAGAGTTGCAGTCCTGGGAGGTCATTTTCAGTTTTGAGTGCTTCCCTTGGATTAGCGGTGGCTCCAAGGACTTGCTCCAAAGTAATGGTGGTAATAGTGGTCACCTTGCTCAAAGAGATGTGTTAATTTATCCCTACTTGGATAATTGGTTGATAAGAGAAATCAGAAAATGAAGCCAGAAGCCAGAAGCTCAACATCCAGAGTGATAAAGTTGTTATAGGATCTGGAATGGGTTGTAAACATTGCCAAGAGCAAGTTAATACCCTCTCAGATACTGGAATATTTGGGGGTTGTCTTTGACATTTAGCAAGCTAGGATGTTGTTGATGACAGACCAGAGGGGCCAAGCTTATGATGCAGGTTCAGAACCTGTTAATGAGGTCTCCCAGATTATGGGATTATTTGCAAGTGCTGGGCTCCACGGCAGCAACCCTAGATCTAGTTCCATGGGTAAGAGCGCATATGTGTCTGTTACAAAGATCTCTTCTTTCATATTTGAGAGCTCAATCTCAAAATGTTGAGGTGAGGTTGAAATTAATGACAGAAACCAGAGCTAGCTTGAAATGGTGGCTCACAGGTCAGAATCTGGCCAACAGTATGTCCTTAGAGTCCCTGAGCAGCATGATAGTAACAATAGATGCCAGTCTAAGCAGCTGGTGAGCTCATTCTCAGGATAAGAACTTAAGAACATAACAAATTGCCATACTGGGTCAGACCGAGGATCCTATTTCCAACAGTGGCTAATCCAGGTTACAAGTACTTGACAAGCACCCAAACATTAAATACATCCCATGCTACTAATGCCAATAATCACTAACCAACCTCTTCCCCTTTTCAATAATATTCCAACAAAAACATATAGGGGATTAATTGCTCGGTGATAATCTTGTACGGAGGTAGTTCTATGAGGGTAACCAATTTATGGTTATCCTCTTGTGTACCCCCGTCTATTATTCTTTTATTAATTTTTATTTAATTTACCAACATCTTTTGCTTTTTGTAATTTTCAGTTTTTCTTAAAATCCCTTCTCCCCTGCTGCTTTTCCGCCCCACTAATGTTTTATTGCATACTTATCGGGACGTCGCCTCTATAATATCTCATGGGCGCGGAGCTGCTCGTCCGACACGGGCCATGTTTCGGCACAGGGTGCCTGCTTCAGGGACTGTGGGAGAATAAGCTGTGTCCAACACTGGGTTCACAGCATGTGGCAAACCTTCAATATATGAAAAAGTCAATCTCAGATAACACAAGCCTTATGAAGCCTTTATAACTTATTTAAGATCACAAGACCCACCTGGCTTTTTTCAAAAAACTTACTGTTATGCCGCTTTCCTTTGTCATACTCGGGACGCCCGTAATGCTTATCTGGGCGTCGGCTTCATTCTAACCGTTTATATAGACCTGCCTGGGAAACCTACCTCCTCCTCTTTGTCAAAACCGAGGCTATCTCAGGTGTGGATGATCACAATAGTGTCTTGAATTTCCGACGTGGGCGGACCTGATTGTCTCTATGGGTGGCTTCAATTCAACCAGGGGCGTTTTCCAGGCGGGGTTAGTCACTTTCAATTTTTTCTGTTTAGCGGGTGGGTCTGATTCACCCGGGGGCGTTTTACAGGCGGGGCTGATCGCTTTCAATTTACTCTTTTTTTCATTTGGCGAGCAGGTCTAATTCAACTGAGTGCGTCTCTCAAGCGAGGCTGACAGCCGCGCTTGTTTATGAATCAAACACCTTTTATATCTTTATGAATTTTTCTTCCCCGTTTATCTATCAAATAAATATTATGGATTTTTTTGTGAAACATTATCTTGTCTTGTCTTATCAATGATATAGCTATGACTCCATTGTCTCTATTCTTAAATGACTCTGTTCAGAAATTCTTTATTGTTTCACATTTAATTACTCTGAGGCTGGTGACGTTCTTGCATCCTGGCATTGTCTGTCATTTCCTTGCGGGCATTAGCGAACCTCCCGGTGTGATATTTGTGATAGGGGATGATGTTGTCCTCCATAATCCATGGTGCTGATAACTCAACTTCACCAGAATATTGTCCAATCAATTTCCCGATTTAGTCCTTTTGGGTTCACTGTATCCCATGTATATATGTATTTCTGTTCCATCTGTGTCAATCTTGTGTTGAGATCACCTCCCCTTGGGTGTTCTTGTAATTGAAAAAGGACCGCCACTTTAAAGTCTTCTGGTGGATGCCCCATTAGTTGCCAATGGTCTGTTAGGGGAGCCCCTTCTATTTTATGTCTAAGTCGACTGACATGTTCTTGAAGTCTGTTTTTAATCTTACGCATTGTCCAGGTCCAATAGATCCGGTGATCTATACATTTGCAGAAATGGTTCGTAGAGATAGTTTTTTAAAAACCATTAAACGACCAACTAGCAGTAACAACCTCTCCGTTGCAGAAAAGAATGCACTGAAAGAGATTCGAGACAATCAACAAATAGTAGTGAAACCGGCTGATAAAGGGGGCTCTATTGTGGTACAAAGTAGACAACAATACATTGCAGAAATAGAGCGTCAACTAAATGACATTGAGTTTTATCAACTATTACCAGAAGATCCAACAGCAGAGATCAAAAAGAGGATAGACCTCATAGTAGACCAAGCACAAAAAGCAAACTGGATTACAGAGAAGGAGGCTCGGTTTTTGACAGTTAAACACCCCACCTGTCCGGTGTTTTACACCGTACCAAAGATTCATAAATCGCTTGAGTCCCCCCCGGGACGTCCAATAGTATCCTCAAAGGGGTCGCTTTTAGAGCCGCTCTCCCAGTTTGTGGACAGGTCTCTGCGTGGATTTGTCCCACAGATAACCTCATACATACGAGATTCCGCACACCTAATGACTCTCTTACAGGATCTTCATCCAGCACCAGAATGCACTTACCTAGTAACCATAGATGTCACAGCTTTGTATACCAGCATCCCTCAGAGTGAGGCAATTGAGGTCATAACAGCAAAGTTAACGTCAACTGGTATACGACGGAGAACCCCAGCAGCCTTCATCCAGGAACTCGCCAGCATTGCATTACAAGAGAACTACTTTATGTTTTTAGGGAAGTATTACAAACAAATTAAAGGAACAGCTATGGGGGCCACCATGGCCCCCGACTTGGCTAACTTATACATGTCAGAGTTTGAGGAAAGATGGGTATACCGGAACAACTATGAAAGCCACATTGAACTGTGGAAAAGATTCATCGATGACATCTTTGTCATATGGCATGGAGAAGAGGAGGAATTGAAACTTTTTGTACAATGGTTGAATAGTTGTAATCCACATTTACGTTTTACAAGCCAACATCATAAGAACAGTATACCGTTTTTGGACATTCAAGTCATGCTCACAGGAGATGGATTTCAATTCACTATATATCGGAAACCCACAGACAGAAATACATTGTTACATTACTCATCTTTTCATCCAAACCATCTTAGAAATAATTTACCAGTTGGGCAATTCCTTAGGTTGAGGAGACTGTGCTCCACTGTCACAGAATTCAAAATACAAGCAGTAGACATGACTAAAAGATTTTTGCAAAGAGGGTATCCAGCAGCCACAGTAAAAAAAGCGTATAAAAGGGCCAGATGGGCCAATAGAGAGCTGCTCCTCCAGCCTAAAATCCATACTGAAAGTGAGAAACTGATTTGTGTGTTACCACACACACCACAAACTTATATGTTAAAAAAAAGCATATTAAAATACTGGCCCATTTTACAAGTTCATTCCAATCTGAAGGAAAAACCCACTTTCGCTCTCACAAAAGCACAAAATTTGAAAGATTTGATAGTACATTCTAATTTACTACCCGTACAAGTTCGAAGTCAAGATACAGCAAAAGGGCAAAAAGCATGTGGAAAATGCAGTGCATGTCAGTTCATGCATGAAGGCACGGAATTTTCCATCCCTGGCCGAAGGAAATACACCTATAAAGGCAATTACACCTGCGACTCAACAAAAGTCATTTATGCGCTTTGGTGCACCTGCCACAAGGTATACATTGGCAAGACAATGCGTAAGATTAAAAACAGACTTCAAGAACATGTCAGTCGACTTAGACATAAAATAGAAGGGGCTCCCCTAACAGACCATTGGCAACTAATGGGGCATCCACCAGAAGACTTTAAAGTGGCGGTCCTTTTTCAATTACAAGAACACCCAAGGGGAGGTGATCTCAACACAAGATTGACACAGATGGAACAGAAATACATATATACATGGGATACAGTGAACCCAAAAGGACTAAATCGGGAAATTGATTGGACAATATTCTGGTGAAGTTGAGTTATCAGCACCATGGATTATGGAGGACAACATCATCCCCTATCACAAATATCACACCGGGAGGTTCGCTAATGCCCGCAAGGAAATGACAGACAATGCCAGGATGCAAGAACGTCACCAGCCTCAGAGTAATTAAATGTGAAACAATAAAGAATTTCTGAACAGAGTCATTTAAGAATAGAGACAATGGAGTCATAGCTATATCATTGATAAGACAAGACAAGATAATGTTTCACAAAAAAATCCATAATATTTATTTGATAGATAAACGGGGAAGAAAAATTCATAAAGATATAAAAGGTGTTTGATTCATAAACAAGCGCGGCTGTCAGCCTCGCTTGAGAGACGCACTCAGTTGAATTAGACCTGCTCGCCAAATGAAAAAAAGAGTAAATTGAAAGCGATCAGCCCCGCCTGTAAAACGCCCCCGGGTGAATCAGACCCGCCCGCTAAACAGAAAAAATTGAAAGTGACTAACCCCGCCTGGAAAACGCCCCTGGTTGAATTGAAGCCACCCATAGAGACAATCAGGTCCGCCCACGTCGGAAATTCAAGACACTATTGTGATCATCCACACCTGAGATAGCCTCGGTTTTGACAAAGAGGAGGAGGTAGGTTTCCCAGGCAGGTCTATATAAACGGTTAGAATGAAGCCGACGCCCAGATAAGCATTACGGGCGTCCCGAGTATGACAAAGGAAAGCGGCATAACAGTAAGTTTTTTGAAAAAAGCCAGGTGGGTCTTGTGATCTTAAATAAGTTATAAAGGCTTCATAAGGCTTGTGTTATCTGAGATTGACTTTTTCATATATTGAAGGTTTGCCACATGCTGTGAACCCAGTGTTGGACACAGCTTATTCTCCCACAGTCCCTGAAGCAGGCACCCTGTGCCGAAACATGGCCCGTGTCGGACGAGCAGCTCCGCGCCCATGAGATATTATAGAGGCGACGTCCCGATAAGTATGCAATAAAACATTAGTGGGGCGGAAAAGCAGCAGGGGAGAAGGGATTTTAAGAAAAACTGAAAATTACAAAAAGCAAAAGATGTTGGTAAATTAAATAAAAATTAATAAAAGAATAATAGACGGGGGTACACAAGAGGATAACCATAAATTGGTTACCCTCATAGAACTACCTCCGTACAAGATTATCACCGAGCAATTAATCCCCTATATGTTTTTGTTGGAATACTAATGCCAATAATAGCAGTGGCTATTCCTTAAATCAACTTGATTAATAGCAGTTTATGGACTTCTCCTCCAGAAACTTATCCAAACCTTTTTTAAACCCAGCTACACTAAATGCCCTACCACATCCTCTGGCAACGAATTTTAGAATATAATTGTGCACTGAGTGAAAAAGAATTTTCTATGATTATTTTACATGTGCTACTTGCTGACTTCATGGAGTGCACCCTAGACCTTCTATTTTCTGAAAGAGTAAACAACCAATTCACATTTACCTGTTCTAGTCCTCTCATGATTTTATAGACCTCTATCCAGGGCCAGTGCTAGCATTTTTGCTGCCCTATGCAAACAGAGGTGGGGTCCGGCTATAGAGAATGCTCTATTCCTGGTGGTGGTTAATTTGGCTGCGCTGACTGGTGGGATTTCGAGTTGAGATTTGTTGGTTGATCTAGTGCAACGTTGGGATTGGTGAGTTTGGATTAGGGGTTCGAAGCAGTCAGAATTGTTATGGTGGATAGCATTGTGAATGATTGTCAGGGTTTTGTACTCTATCCTTTTTTCGATGGGGAGCCAATGTAGGTCCTTCAGTACAGGTGTGATATGATCTGATCTTTTGAGGCCGGTGAGAATTCGTGCAGTGGAGTTTTGTAGAATTTGTAGTGGGTGTATGGCTGATTTTGGTAGCCCTAATAAGAGGGAGTTGCAGTAGTCGATGCCAGAGAATATCAGGGTTTGGAAAATGGTTCTGAAGTCGGAGTGGTTGAGTAATGGTTTGAGGTGTTTGAGGATGGAAAGTTTATAGAAGCCTTCATTTGTTTAGTGGTGATGTGTTTTTTGAGGTTGAGTTGGGGGTCGATCCAGAATCCTAGGTCTTTGACAAATTCTCTTAGTTTGATGGGGGTGTTATCAATGAAGATGGGGTGGGTCAGGTGATCACCGGAGATGTTTCTTTCGATCAGCATACATTCAGTTTTGTCGGTGTTGATGCAGAGCTTAAGTTGGTTTAGTAGGAGTTTGATTCGATTGATGGTTGAGGCTGCGATTTTTAGCGTGTTTTCAAGGGAGGCTGAGACAGGGATGATTAGCTGGATGTCGTCAGCATATAGGAAGTGGGTGATGGAGAGGCTTGATAGAAGTTGGCAGAGAGGTAGTAAGTAGATGTTGAAAAGGATGGCGGATAGTGAGGAACCTTGGGGTACACCAGTATCAAGAGGGATGGGGTCGGAGATGTGGTTGTTTAGGTTGACCTTGTAGGTTCTGTTGTGGAGGAAGGAGGAGAACCATTTTAGTGTTTGACCAGATAGGCCTATTTCTGAGAGCCTGGTGATTAGGCTACTGTGCTCGACTGTGTCGAATGCGGCGGAAAGGTCGAGTAGGATGAGAATGTACCGTTGACCGTGGTCGAATCCTCTTAAAATTGTGTTGGTTAGGTTGGTGAGCAGTGATTCTGTACTATGTTTTTTTCTGAAGCCAAATTGAGATGGGTACAAGATGTTGTTTGTGTCAAGGTGGTCGTTCAGTTGTTTAAGGGCGGCTTTCTCGGTTAGCTTTGCAAGGAATGAAAGATTTGAGATTGGGCGGTAGTTACTTAGGTCTGAGGGGTCGAGGTTCTTCTTTTTTAAGATTGGTTTTATGGTGGCTACTTTTAGGTTGATCGGAAGAGCACCTTCTTCAAGAGATTTGTTGATGATTGAGGAGATGGTCGGTGTGATTGTTTGGGAGATTTCTTTTAGAGTGTGGGTAGGTATTGTATCAAGCTCGTGTCTGGCTGGATTCAGTGTTTTGATGAGTTTCTCTGTATCAGAAATTGATATTGGATCTAAATGGTCCCAGGGAGGGATGTTAGTGCGATTTGGGATTGCATTATTGGAGGAGGTATTGGTTATTTTTTCTGATATTTTTCTGATGTTCTTCTTGAAGAAAATTGTGAGGTCTTGGCTTAGGTTATTTTGAGATATGTTGGTGTTATTTTTCACTGTGATTAGATTGTTTACGATGTTGAAGAGGGATTTGGGTTTGTTTGTAGAGTTTAGGATTTTTTTTGCCGTAATATAGGAAAATTAGTTTCTTACCTGATAATTTTCATTCCTGTAGTACCAAGGATCAGTCCAGGACACCTGGGTTGTGACTCCGCACCAGTAGATGGAGACAGACTAAAACTTGTGGGCGGAGCCATATATGCCCCTGTGCCAGTCACAGCCCCTCAGTCATACGTAATGTCAAAGTAGAAAACACAACCAGAGAACTAAAACCAAAACTAGCTATAAACCGCTAATAGAACAGGGAAAGAAACACCCCTTCAGGAAATGTACTCTCCCACCGAGAGAGCGAAACAAGCGGACAAGATTAACCCAGAATAGTGAGCGGACTCTCCGTTACTTCAGCGTAGCACTGCGGGTGGGATCCTGGACTGATCCTTGGTACTACAGGAACGAAAATTATCAGGTAAGAAACTAATTTTCCTTTCCCTGTACGTACCAGGATCAGTCCAGGACACCTGGGATGTACCAGAGCCAACTTACCGAGGGTGGGAAGCAGAGAGTCCCGCTCGGAGTACCCTCTCTCCAAATCTCCCGGAATCGGTAGCCCGGACATCCAACCGGTAATACCGGATAAAGGTATGCAACGACTTCCAGGTAGCCGCCCTGCAAATCTCTTGAGGCTACACCTGAGAAGCTTCCACCCAAGACGCAGCTGGAGAGCGAGTCGAGGGAGCCCGAAGACCCACGGGAAGTGGTTTACCCCCGCACCAAGTACGCCGAACCAATGGCCTCCTTGAGCCAACGGGCAATCGTCGTGCGGGACGCTGCAACTCCTTTCTTTGGACCAGAAAACAAAACAAACAGATGATCTGTGACCCGAAATGGATAAGTGACCTCCAGACAGCGAAGGAGGGATCTCCGCACGTCAAACTTCCATAACTCCCACGCTTCTGGATCAGAGGGCACCCTGACCGCGAAAGCGGACAGCTCAACCGATTGAAAAACATGGAAGGCCGACACCCCTTTCGGCAGGAAGGAAGGAACCGTCCGCAAATATACTCCGGAATCGGAAATACGCAAGAAGGGTTCCCTACAGGACAAAGCCTGTAACTCCGAAACATGCCGTGCCGAAGCAATCGCCACCAAGAACACCGTCTTTAACGTGAGAACCTGAATATTTAGGCGGTTCAAGGGTTCAAACAGCGCCGCGCATAAAGCGGAGAGAACCGAATGGAGGATCCAAGCCGGACAGGGGAGACGCAATGGAGGACGAAGGTGCTTAGCTCCCTGAAGGAAATGGGAGATATCCGGGTGAAGAGCCAGGAAAGTACCACGGACCTTACCTCGCAAACAACCAATCGCCGCCACTTGGACCCATAGAGAACTGCAAGCCAGACCTTTGGCAAGACCTGCCTGGAGGAACGCCAGAATGTCGGAGACAGAAGCCGCAGTAGTGACCACCCCACGCTGCACGCACCATTCCTCAAAATCCACCCAGACATGGACATAAGCTAGGGACGTCGCCTGTTTCCTGGAACGTAGCAATGTGGCTACCACCGCATCTGAGTAACCTTTTCTCTTCAGCCGATTCCTCGCAAAACCATGCCGCGAGACAGAAGTGATCCGCATTCTCCAAACAGACGGGGCCCCGATGGAGTAGACCCGCCATTCCCTGGAGCTGAAGGGGTGCCGCCACTGTGAGCTGGACGAAGTCTGCGAACCATGGCCGGCGCGGCCACTCCGGTGCCACCAGGATCACGTTGGCTGGGTGCAACTCTATGCGCCGCAGAATCTTGCCGATCATCGGCCACGGGGAAACCACGTACAGCAGAACATCCGTCGGCCCGGGGAGCGCCAACGCATAGACGCCTTCTGTCCCCCTTTCTCGACTTCGACTGAAACATCGCGGAGCCTTCGCGTTGTGCCACGTGTCCATCAGATCCATGTGGGGCACTCCCTATGTTTCGCAAATGAGAAGAAACGCTTCATCCGCCAGCTCCCACTCTCCGGGATCCAGGCGATGCCGGCTGAGAAAAAAATCCGCCTGAACGTTGTTGACTCCTGCACTGAGAGAGGCTGCTATGTTGCCGAGATGTAGCCCTGACCAGGCCATCAAGCGCTGAGCCTCCTCCGCCACCTGTGGGCTCCTTGTCCCGCCATGGCGGTTGATGTAGGCCACGGTGGTCGCGTTGTCCGACACTCGGACCGCCCTTCCCCGCACTACCGGTAGGAAGGCTTGCAGAGCCAGACGGACCGCTCTGGTCTCTAGTCTGTTGATAGACCACTGGGCTAGCGACACTGACCATAGGTCTTGGACCGAGGTCCCTAGGCAGACCGCTCCCCCACTGGAGAGACTGGCCTCCGCGGTCAACACCGTCCCATTGGGCACCAGAAGAGACATTCCAGAGGACAGATGACTGGAATCCAGCCACCAGAGCAGGCTGGACCTCGCGAGTCCCCCTAGTGGAAGCGGTAAATGGAACTCCTCTGAAACCGGCGCCCAGCAAGATAGTAAAGACGACGGTAAAGGCCGCAGATGAGCAAACGCCCAGGAAACCAGCGCAAGTGTGGAAGCCATAGAGCCCAGGACCGTAAGACAGTCGCAGACCCGCGGCCGGCGGAGAGACAAGAAGCGCCTTACTTGAGCTGGCAGCTCTTATCTCCGTTCATGTGACAGGAACACCAAGCCCTGCGACGTGTCTACAACGGCTCCCAGATATTCCAAGGTCTGCGAGGGTGTCCGAAGACTCTTGTTGAAGTTGACCACCCATCCTAGGGACTGCCAAGGTGTAGGACCCTGGCCAACTGACAACCGACATTGATCCTCGGGCTTCGCCCGAATCCACCAATCGTCCAGGGAAGGATGGACCAGGAGACCTTACTGGCACAGCCGCGCCGCCACCGCGACCATCACCTTCGTGAATGTACGGGGGCCGTCGCGAGACCAACCGGGAGCGCTTGAAACTGGCAATGCCGTCCTAGAACGCAGAATCTGACAAAGTGCAGGAACGACGGCTGCATGCCTATGTGAAGATACGCCTCCACGAGATCTAGGGAGACCAGAAACTCGCCGGGCCGCCCCGCAGCCATTACCGACCGAATCGACTCCATTGTGAAGTGATAAACGGGAAGGCATCGGTTCACTCCACCAAGATCCAGAATAGAGCTGTCCGTGCCGCCTGTCTTGGGGACGACGAAGTAAATGGAGTAACGGCCCCTGCCGTGTGGTTGACCGGAACGGAGGAGGCAGCCGAGTCTGATCACGCGGAGGACCCACTGGTCTGACGTTACACCGGCCCATCTCTCTACAACCGAAATCAACCGCGCCCCGACGTTGGGAAACGGCGTGCTGTGGCTGCGGTGAGAGAGTGAGAGGCCGACCATCTTTTATTGCGAAGCTTAGGACTCCTGCGCTCGCCGGGGCTCCCTCGTTTTCCCCCCGAAAAGACTGCTGCTGCCATGGCGGGGACCGGGAGGAAGAAGCCCTATACGACTGACCAGGAGACTGTTGAGGATGCGACGTCCTGGGATCACGAAAGCGGGACCTGGCCGAAAACGAATACCGCGCCCTGAATTTATCCTCGGGCCTCGGGAAATCATTCGATCTCCGGCAAGGGAGAGAGCTTACCCATAGCGTTCGTGACCTAGAGGTGCAAAACCGGAGTATCCTATTCACGATAGAGCAGGGCTGACACAGAGAGGTGAAAAGGAATGAAACCCAGCTGAGACTACCCCCAGCGGGGTGGCGATGCCCCACCCCTCCAGGATGGCGGGAATCAGGGGCCAGCTCCTTCCTGATGAAGAGGCGGATTAAGCTCGAGTAATCCCCTTCCGAAGGCAGTGTCTGCCCCACCGCCCCCTGCGGCGGCGTGCCATCCCCCTCAGCCCCCCTGGGAGGCGGGGAGGACGCCTTGGAAATCTGCGGACCCGACGATTCCGATGTAGACCTCTCCCCGAGCCCCCCTCGGAGGAGGGGAGGGCACCGAGGAAATACCGGATCCGACGAGACAGAGGCAGGGTCCGTGCCCAAGCTAGGCAGTAGGGCCCTCCTTGGCGGTAGGGCCCCCAACGGGCGTTTGGCTATGAATCGGCCCGCCGCGATCCGCGGCCGAGTACGCGTCCGGTCCAAACTGATAGGCCTCTCCGACCCCCCCGCCTGGCCAGAAGGTCACTTGTGGGCTCTGCGTGCCTTCAAGGCCCTAAGCCAGGCCACAAGAAAACCAGGGCAAAGAGCGTTTCTCCCCCAGCCCTCCCCTCCACCGCCTCCGATGGCAAACAGACCGCGGAGTCGGCCGCTGGGTGGGGGGGAAGGGGGGGGGAACGGAAACGAGGGAAACCCTGGGACCTGCCGCGCTCGGTGTCGCTCTCGATGGTGGCCCCAAGATGGCCGACGTTCCCGCCAATTTCGCGCGAGAGGTCGGCGTCTTTTTTTTTTTTTTTAAATCTTTTCCCGCGGCAGACAGGAACTGCCTGGGGAAGGCCGCCGGACGGTCCCCGACCGCAACCGCAAGAGGCTGCCGCCGACCACGCACCTCCCCGAAGTCAGGCCACCGATCCTGCGCCCCCCCTTACCGCCGCCTGAGGAAACCGCGCTCGCTAGAGGCGCGCGGCGCTGGAGCCGCAAGTCGAGCAGGCCGACCCAAGCGGCCTGCTCGGAAGAGAGCACTCCCCACGCTTCGACGAAAACGCCAAGTAAAAGGAGAGAAGGTGAGAGGGAGAGAGGGAAAAACGCCGAAACGACCGCTGCAGCAAAGACCCCGGCACACTGAAAAGAAAACTGCACCTTTTTTTTTTTTTTAAACCGAGCTGTCCCTCGCAGCGGTCCAGCGGTCCGACCGGGGCGAGAGAACCGAGCCGCAGGCCCTGCACTGCGAACCCTGAGGCATGCCGACGAACGCGGGAAAACGGAGGCGCGCCGAACAAAATCACCACACGGGAAAAAAAAAATTTAAAATAACTAAACGGCGCAATTCGGCGACCTCCCCCCTGCTGGCGATGCCCCCCACCGACCGAAACGGAGCGGCAACGCCAGGCAACGGAGAGCCGCAAGAAATAAAAGTAAAACTTTTTTTTTTTTTTTTTTTTTACACAAAAAAAAACGCGCTGTCCCTGGTTCTGAAAGCCCTATTTCCTGCAGGGGTGAGTGAACCAGGCTCCCTGGTGTCACCCCTGACGCTGCCACTAGCTCAGCCGGGTCTTCAACCCTGGCAGCGGCCTCAACCGGGGGAGGGTAGTCCCCTCAGGACCTCTCAACCCCCCTGGGAGGCAGGGCACCCGGGACTAAGGATTAAAACAAACCCCAATTTAACATAAAACTAGGCCTAACAAAAACTAGCCCAAAAATCAAACCTGACTAACCACCAGAATCAGGTCAGGCAGGGCTGTGACTGGACCTGCACCATCTACTGGAGACAGAGTAAGACTGAGGGGCTGTGACTGGCACAGGGGCATATATGGCTCCGCCCACAAGTTTTAGTCTGTCTCCATCTACTGGTGCGGAGTCACAACCCAGGTGTCCTGGACTGATCCTGGTACGTACAGGGAATCTTTTTTTGCTTTGTTTATTAGGTTTTTGTAGTAGGCGAGGTAGGTTCGGTATCTTTGAAGAGTTAGCTGGTCTTTGTTTCTTCTCCATTCTTTCTCTTTCCTTCTGAGGTTAGCTTTGGTCTCTTTTAGCAGTGGATTGAACCAGGGGTTGTTTTGAGTTCTTGCGTTGATTTTTTTTGGTTCTTTCAGGGTTTATAGAGTTGGCTGTTTCTGTTGTTATTTGGTGCCAGGATTGAGTGGCATTGGTGATATTGGAGAGATCAATGTTTGGTAGATGTTTTTCGAGTTCCTGTTGGAGTAGGTCGGGGGAGAATGGAGGTCGGTATTTAAATGAGAGTGAGTTGTTGGTTTCGAGCTTTTTGATTGCCATGGTGTGGGTTTTGCACTGTAGAAGGTAGTGGTCTGACCATGGGACTTGGGAGTAGAGGATGGAAGAATTTGAGAAAAAGTTGTCGTTTGAGAAAATCAGGTCGAGTGAGTGGCCTGCCTTGTGTGTTGGGTTGTTGACTAGTTGGGTGAATTGGAGAGTAGTTAGAACATCAAATAGGGTTTGGCATGCTTGGGAGGGAGGGGTTAAGTCATAGTGGAGGTTAAAGTCTCCTAGGATGATTGTAGGTTTTTTGTTGTTGATCTTTGATATGAGGACTTCGATGAGAGGTGATATGTCTTTGTCGAGAAGTTTGGGTGGGCAGTAGATAAGACAGATTTGGAGGTTTTCTGAGTCGAAGAGAGCTAGTTCAATTTGATGGGGTGGGGTGAGGGGGGATTAGTTTCATGTTGAATTGTTTTTTTATGACTAGTAGGAGTCCTCCTCCTCGTCTGGATTTTCTCGGGATCGAGAATAGGTCATAGGTGTTGTTGTTTAGTTGGTTCAGTAGGACATGGTCGGTGGGCTTGAGCCAAGTTTCAGTCACTGCGATGAAGTCTGGGTTTTGGTTATGAAGGATGTGAGAGGATTGCTATTTTCTTTGTGAGGGCTTGAGCGTTTATGAGCAGGAAGGTTAGGTATAACAGGTTTTTTGTGGTTTCTGAGGGTGGGATGTTTATTAAGTGGCGGTGTCTTTGAGTTGGCATATTTGATGGGTGGGTAAGGATCATGTTACGTTGGGTGTGAAAGATGAGAGGATACATGGGTTTTGGAAGTATCTCAGGTGGGGGTGCTTGCTTGGTTGAAGTGCAGACAGTTGGTGACAAGCAAGTATTTATAGTTGATGTTGTTGATGTTGTGATTCTCAAATGTGGATGCTGGTTAAGTGGAGGTAGGGAGTCGAGGTTATTAGGGAAGATTCAGGGGTTTAGTCCGGGTGAAAAAGATGAGGCCAAGCTAAGGGGCCACGCTAAGGGGCACGACAAGGGGCAGGCCCCTTTGTCGCGCTCCTTTGGTGTGAGACGCTGGCGCACGGCGCCGGTCTTTGAGGGCTTTAAGGCCCTGTCCAATCAGGTCCCACATCGCCGCCTGGGGAGCGTCGGTGGGCGGGGTCTCTTGGGTTTGGTACAGGAAAGGGCCGGGAACTGACGCTAGGGTAGCGGGCTGCGGTCGGCTCACCTTTTAGGTGGATCTCGGCGACGGGGCGGTGAGGCTGCTTCTGTTGCGTGTTGGTAAGTCTGGGATCTTGGTCCGGGGGGTTCCGCTGTGCCGGGTTGGCGGTCAGATGGCTTGGTCGGCGGTGAGCGGTCTCATGCTGCAGGCTTGGATGGCGGTGAGCGGCCTCGTGCGGTCGGGTGGGGCGCAATCGGCTGGGGGTCCGCTCTGCTGAGGAGAGCCATCGAAAAGGGGTTGCGAGGAGCAGGGTGGGAGAATTTAAAGCCTGGGCGCCGGTCTTTGAGGGCTTTAAGGCCCTGTCCAATCAGGTCCCACGTCGCCGCCTGGGGAGCGTCGGTGGGCGGGGTCTCTTGGGTTCGGCGCAGGAAAGGGCCGGGAACTGGCGCTAGGGTAGCGGGCCGCGGTCGGCTCACCTTTTTGGTGGATCTCGGCGACGGGGCGGTGAGGCTGCTTCTGTTGCGTGTTGGTAAGCCTGGGATATTGGTCCGGGGGGTTCCGCTGTGCCGGGCTGGCGGTCAGATGGCTTGGTCGGCGGTGAGCGGTCTCGTGCTGCAGGCCTCATGCGGTCGGGTGGGGCGCAATCGGCTGGGGGTCCGCTCTGCTGAGGAGAGCTGTCGAAAAGGGGTTGCGAGGAGCAGGGTGGGAGAATTTAAACCCTGGGCGCCGGTCTTTGAGGGCTTTAAGGCCCTGTCCAATCAGGTCCCACGTCGCCGCCTGGGGAGCGTCGGTGGGCGGGGTCTCTTGGGTTTGGCGCAGGAAAGGGCCGGGAACTGGCGCTAGGGTAGCGGGCCGCGGTTGGCTGACCTTTTTGGTGGATCTCAGCGAAGGGGCGGTGAGGCTGCTTCTGTTGCATGTTGGTAAGTCTGGGATCTTGGTCCGGGGGGTTCCGCTGTGCCGGTTTGGCGGTCAGATGGCTTGGTCGGCGGTGAGCGGTCTCGTGCTGCAGGCTTGGACGGCAGTGAGCGGCCTCGTGCGGTCGGGTGGGGCGCAATCGGCTGGGGGTCCGCTTTGCTGAGGAGAGCCGTCGAAAAGGGGTTGCGAGGAGCAGGGTGGGAGAATTTAAACCCTGGGCGCCGGTCTTTGAGGGCTTTAAGGCCCTGTCCAATCAGGTCCCACGTCGCCGCCTGGGGAGCATCGGTGGGCGGGGTCTCTTGGGTTCGGCGCAGGAAAGGGCCGGGAACTGGCGCTAGGGTAGCGGGCCGCGGTCGGCTCACCTTTTTGGTGGATCTCGGCGACGGGACGGTGAGGCTGCTTCTGTTGCGTGTTGGTAAGCTCTTCATGGAAAGCTCTTCATTGGAAAGCTCTTCATTGGAAAGCTCTTCATGATGGGAGACTTCAACTGCGTAGTAGACCCTCAAGTGGATAGAAAATCTGCAGTAGTAATACCCAAATTAGGGAGAAAGAAGGGTATTTCTTACCTGTGTTGTCAATTGGGTTTGTCAGACACCAGGAGAGTTTTGCACACATTTCACAGTTTCATGATACTATGTCTCACATAGATTATATTCTGATCTCCTCAGTGATGTTTCCTCAGGTTCACAGGGCAGTCATAGGACCATCTGAGTTTTACGCGATGATGACGTATGTTGAAACCCGAGGAGCGGGAAGCACAAACAGTCTCTGTATGATACAGAAGCACAGCCCCGAGGAGCAGGGAAGTGCTGGCAGTCTTTGTAGCACGTAAGCGCGACCCCGAGGAGCGGGAAAGCGCGGACAGTCGCAGTGTAGCACGAGAGCACTGCCCCAATTAGCAGGACAGTGCTGAAAGTCTCTTGTATAGTATGAGGGCGCAGCCCCAAAGAGCGGGGAAGCGCTGACAGTCCAACACAGCATGTAGACACAACCCCGAGGAGCGGGGAAGCACTAGAGTAAAACTCCCGAGTAGTAATGTTCCAGGGGGCAGCCCCGAGGAGTGGGGAGCCTTGCAGAGTAGGACTTCAGGAAGCGTAGGGCCAGCCCGAGGAGCAGGGGAGGCCAGGAGACAAGGTCCCCGTAGAGTGCGCCCACTGGCCCCCGAGGAGTGGGTACCAGAGTCCAAAGTCCAACAGAGTCCAATAGCATAGCCACAGGAACAAAGAGGCAGGAGCTAGTAGAGACGTACGGAACTTGTTGCTAAGTCGGCTAGCTGAGGGCGAAGGTGGAGCTTAAATACCTTGATCTGATGACATCATCAAACAGGGACACCCCCAAGGTTCCCGCCGAAGAGGCTTCAAAGGAGGGCCCGGTGGCACGTGGATGGTGGTGGCATCTCGGCCGCCACGAGAAGCCATGGGGAACGCGGCAGTGGAGATTGGCCTGCACTGCGAGCAGACCCGGGGAGGGCTGGAGAAAGGTGCAGGATGTAAGTAAACGCGGTCGCAGCTGTCTGTGACCGACAGGCATAAAACTTATAAGGAGTAAAATTCTTTAGTGAGTTTTCCAAAATTCCCAAGGATTAGCATAAGCATACAATAATATTTATTACACTCTTCCACTAGTACATTTGCAGTGGCACAATTACATAATTTTTAATTATGCTTATAAAATAAAGATGTTTAAATTTTAATGTGTGTTTGGATAGTTTCTTTGGTTCTTTTTCTTCTTTCCTTTCTCTCTTTCAGCCCTTTCTCCTTTTTTTCTAATATCTTTTATTTTTAATAATTTCTTTCTCTCACTATATATTTTCTCCTTCATTTACCATCTCATCCTAGTTTCTTATCTCTTCCTCTGTATTTTCTTCCTCTCCAGCATCCTTCCCAGCCTCTATCTTCCTTACCTGTTCCCCCCTTCGCTCCATCCATCATACAATCTTTCCTTCCTCTTCTCCATTCTTTCCCCATCAAACATTTTCTTCCTCATTCCCTTCACCCTCCACCTTAAGTAGACTTCCTTCTCTCTCTTCCAAACTTTCACCTCCTTCAATTAGTTCTCAATCCCCACCTCCATTTTCTGCCCTTACTCCTGCAGTCTTTCTTCCCCTTCCATCTGGTTTTTCTCACCCTCCCTACTCTTCTGTTACTTACCTATATATCCTCTAGTGCAGCCTATGCCCTCTCTCCTCATTGGTCATGCCATCTTACCTCCCCTCAGCTCATGTTACTATACATACACCTCTTCAGGAACTCATTATGCTCTACAACATCTCCCATGCTGCTTGCAAATACTACTCCACAACAATCCATGTTCATGCTGCTCTACAACACACCCCATGCTTCTTAATCATGCTGCACCACAATACCCTCTATGTTGTACCACTATACATCCCACTACCTGCTCTTGCTACTTGACAACACCTCCTCCCCTTTTCTCAATGCAGTTCAACTAGTTTGTTACTGACACTTTTCCCACTGCCACAAAGGAATTCTCCTCTTTGTCACAATAGATTTCTATGAATACACATTTTTGCATTAATTAATTAATTAAAGTGAGCAATTCATGCAATAATTTGCATGAATTGCTCACTTTAATTACCTAAGTTATAGTACACAGTATATTGAAGATTTTTCCCAATTAGTTCCTATGAGTAAATCTTTAATTCTTAATTCACTGTAGCCCATTAAGTATAACATGCAAAATAATGCTAAACCTTCCTGAGTATGGATTAGTGCTGGACAAGGTTATCTATATTTTGTTTGATCTTGAATGTTATGTTACCTAAACACAGATTTCTTTTCCTACTGAAACCTTTTTCCTAGTTACTGATGAAGTAATAATACATTCAGTTTCATGTTTGTTTTTTTCAGGACTTACAGAGATGTCAGCTCTACTGCAAAGGGGTGTGCCATATTTAAATTGTAGCATCCCAGAAAGCCTTGTTCTCTTATCAGAATCCCCGAACATCCTCAGTGATATTGCTGTCCGAGACCAGCAGTACTCTCTCGTGCTCATCCTGTGCCTTATGTTCCTCCTTGAAGATAGGTAATATTTCCAATTCATTCTCAAAGGGTCTGAGTTGAGACTGATGAGAGGTTTGAGCTGAGTGACCACATAATTCAGACCATTGAACTATTTGAATATTACATATAGGATTTTTCTTGGAATTCATACTTCAGATCCCAAAATACAATGGGCCAGAAATAGTAATGGCTAATGTGCATAACCTTTTATAGACTATAGGCAGCTCAATATCCTTTGGCACTGCTGAACTCATTCAGTAACTATGGAAATATGGGTTCTGCATCATCCCACCAGACTAGTCCAGAATGCATGGGTTTCACCCCCCTGTCAGCAGATTGAGACAAAGAAAAATTGTTTTGCTAACATCACCCTGTATTGTATTGTGAGACCTGCAGCACTCCAGTAGTCTTTCTCCAGCAGATGATAAATGTGCAAATCCTGCAGCTTGGACACACTCAACCAGGGAACCACTGAAGCAAGCTGAGGGCTTGCTTCAGTGGTTCCCTGGTTGAGTGTGGATGGGCAGAGGGTTGAGGTCCTTTTCTGTGTGTGGGGAGGTTGAAAGACAGAGGAGTCTGGTTCCTTCCCCACCCCCCTTCCTGTCCTGCCTTCCTTTCCCCCCTTCCACTTCTCGGGGCTCCTGGTCAGGAAGGCAGCCCAAAATGGTCAGGGAAATAAGAACTTAAGAACTGCCATTCTGGATCATACCAACATCCATCAAATCCATCATCTTGTCTCTGACAGTGGCCAGTCCAGGTCACAAGTACCTGGCAGATCCCAAATAGCTGATTTATTTTATTTCCAGGGGTAAGCACTGGCTTTCCTAAGTCTACCTAGCTAATAACTGTTTATTAACTTTTCTTTCAGGAAATTGTCCAACCCACTTTTGAATCCCACTATATTAGTTGCCTTGAACATGACTTCTAGCAACAGATTCTATAGCTTGATTGTGGGCTGAGTAAAAATATACTTATTATTATTTGTTTTAAATCTGCTGGTTGCTAGTTTCATGTAGTGTCCCCTAGTCCTAGTGTTGTTTGAAAAGGTAAATAATTGTTCCCTCTTGATCTTTTCCAGCCCACTCATGATTTTATAAATCTCAGTCATGTCCCCTCTTAGTCATCTCCTAGCAAAAAAGCCCTCATCTATTTAACCTTTCTCCATAAGGGAGCTTTTCTATCCCCTTTATCATTTGTTTTTGCCCTTCTCTGTACCTTTTTTCTGTCCACTATGTCTTTTGAAGGGGGGCAATCTGAACTGTACACAGTACTCAAGGTGTGGTCGCACCATGGATCTATACAAAAGCATGATATTCTCAGTTTTGCTCTCTGTCCTTTCCAAATAATTCCCATTTCCCATCATTTTATTTGCCTTTTTGACAGCTGATGCTCACTGAGCTGAAGATTTCAATGTATTGTCCATAAGGACTCTGAGGTCATTTTCTTGGGTGATGACTCCTAACATGGAATAAAGCATTGTGTACCTATAATTGGGATTATATTTCCCTATGTGCATTATTTTGTACTTGGCTACATTTAACCGCACTTGCCATTTAGATGCCCAGTCTCCTAGTCTCACAAGGCCCTTCTGCATTCCTCACAATTCAAGATAATTTTGTTTCTTTTGCAAATTTGGTCATCTCACTCACTGTTTCCTGTAGTCTATCAATCTGATTTATTACATTTGATTTATTGCAATCTCTGGTTTCAAAGTGACATGAGCAAGCATTTCTGTATAGGGATGCTGCAGGGAACTTTATTGTGCAGGACCTTGTTCTTCAACATGAGATTCCCACTGAACCCTTGGAAACTGCAATTGTTCTCACTTTTGTCACTGGAGAGTCTGTGATAGTCACTTTACGCACCAGACCTTAGCTCCTGTGAGTTGGAGTGCTCCACCAGGATCAAATCTGTTTCTGAGTCCTACCTGGAGCTATCAACAATGTTATATTAAGTCTTCCATGGTTGAGGCAGCACTAACCACACATTGATTGGGGCACCTTGGAAATTTTCGATTGGGATGAGCCCTGCCAGATGTCCTGTTTAACATGCAGTCAACCCAAGAAGCTCCTGGGCCAAGTGTGGATGGCAGACAAAGCTGGTAGGTTACTGGGCCAATGCGTCGAGTGACCGGGAAAGGCCCGATGTACCTGGGAGGGAAGCTTCAAACGAATATAGTGGGTGCTCAGCCATACTCTATCCCCCGGTTGAAATTCTGGGGCAGGTCTGCGAAGGGCATCTGAGGATTTCTTGGCACATGCGGCTGCTTGGCGCAAACGTTGGTTCGTGTGGGTCCAAAGGGTCTGAAGGGCGTCTGCAGTTGCCTGAGCTGCTGGAGAAGCACTGAGAGAGGAACTGGCAAAGGAGGCTGTGGCTGTCTGCCGTATACCAGAGAAAGGAGAGACTCCTGTGGCTGCTGCGATGTGTGAATTATGAGAAAATTCGGCCCATGGGAGTACTTGAACCCAGTTCTCTTGCTGGTCATTGGAGTAAGCATGGAGAAAGCACTTGAGGGAGCGGTTCATCCGCTCGGCTTGGCCGTTGGCCTGAGGATGGTAGGCAGTTGTCAGGCTGATGGAAATCCCAAATTTCCTGCACAATGAACGCCAGTAACGGGCAACAAACTGAGTCCCCCTGTCGGAGGCAGTGTCTTCGGGTAACCCATGGAGGCAGAAGATGTGGAGGAAGAACAGATGTGTGAGTTCAGGCGCTGAAGGTAGAGTGGGAAGTGGCACAAAATGAGCCATCTTGGAGAACCTGTCCATGATCACCCAGATGACAGTGTTCCCCTTAGACACCGGAAGGTCCACCACGAAATCAGTGGACAAGTGAGTCCAGGGTTCTTCGGGAGCAGGCAGAGGTTGTAGTAGGGCCCCATGGTCAACCCACCGGAGGCTTTTGTTGGGGGCACGTAGGACAGGAGTCTACTTACACACGTGTATCGGAGGACATGTTGGGCCACCAGTAGTAGAGCTGTAAGAGGGACAAGGTCCGAGTGCATCCAGGATGGCCAGCTACTTTGGAATTGTGTGCCCACTGTAGCACCTTTTCACAAAGTTTGCGGGGCACCTCTGTTTTCCCCGCTGGTACAGTCATGGTGGCAGTCAGAGAAATACGAGCAGGATCAATTATGTGACGAGGCTCTTCTTGGGAGTCTTTAGGCTCAAAGGAACAAGACAGGGCATCAGCCCGGAAGTTCTTCTCAGCAGGACGGTATCGAAGGTCTAAGTCAAATCGAGTGAAGAATAACGCCCAGTGGGCCTGGCGAGCATTTAAACGCTGGGAGTGCCAGAGATGCTCAAGGTTCTTGTGGTCAGTGAAGATTGTGAATCGATGTTGTGCGCCCTCCGGCCAAGGGCACCATTCTTCGAGAGTGAGCTTAATTGCAAGGAGATCTCAATCCCAGATGCTAAATTTGCTCTGTGGGGGAGAACTTGTGGGAGTAGAAGGAGCAGGGACGCAGAACCCCTTTCAGGGAATGCTGACTCAGTACAGTCCCAGCTCCAATGGCAGAGGCGTCCACTTCAAGGATGAAGGGGTGGTTCGGGTCTGGGTGACGTAAACAGGGCCCCGACAAGAAAGCATCTTTTAGGGCTTGGAAGGCGGTAATTGCCTCTGGAGTCCAATTCCTCGTATCGCTGCCCTTATGGGTAAGGGCTATAAGTGGTGCAGCGAACAGGGAATTATTGGCTATGAAGTGGCGGTAGTAGTTGGTAAAACCAAGGAACCACTGGAGTGCTTGGAGGCCCGTGGGTCAAGGCAAGTCTTGGATGCTTCAAAGCTTACTGAGATACATGGAGAAGGCATGTTGGGAAACGATGTAGCCCAAGAAGGATAGGCTTTGCTTCTCAAACAAGCACTTGTTGAGCTTGGCAAACAGGTGGTTCTCCCACAGATGCTGCAGCACCTTGCAGACATCTGAACGATGGGTGGCAAGATCCTTCGAGAAGATAAGGAAGTCATCTAGGTAGGCGACGACCTTTATATAAAGGAGGTCACGGAAGATTTCGTTGATCATGCGTTGGAACACCGCAGGGGCGTTACAAAGGCCAAATGGCATCACAAAGTATTCGTAATGGCTGTTACGGGCGTGTCCACCACGCCGCCGATGGGCCGAGGGTTTGGAGGCCCTCGGGTACTATTGTAGGCGCGAGGAGCACGGCCGCCTCTAGAGCAGGTGGTGTGAGCCCTTGGGCCACGGCGAGACCTAGGGAGGAGCCCCAAGCCACACCGTGGGAGGTGAGCTGATGCAGGCATGGAGAGCCGGGCAGGTACTGAAGCAGGGATAAGGAACAGAGTCTGACCCTCAGCCGGACCTGCACGCCCATGGCAACCAACAACGCAGTGTTGATTGATGAACGGTCCTCCGACTGTTCCAAGCCCTTTCGGACCTGCCGCTGGTAACGGCATTGGGCGGCAGGCCGGACAGAGGACGAGGGCAGACAGAGTCCTTAGTACATGGAAGACATCTTAGACGAGGGCTGGTGCAGACATCATAGACAAGGGCTGGTGCAGAGACATAGACGAGGGCTGGTGCAGAGACATCATAGACGAAGGCTGAGGCAAGGCATCATAGGCGAGGGCTGGTAAGGAAGACATTGGCACTGTCCCTCAGGGCGCCCTACTCAGCCCACCCACGGGACTGAGTCACAGACCACCCCGTCCCATACGCGCCCTACACTGCCCAGGAAGGCTGGTCGCGGACCACACTGAGACCAGGAGAGCGCAGGGAAGATCCAGGCAAGAAGGAACTCCGATGCCGGGACCAATGACATCTGAAGCCCCGTCGGCTGGCAGGAAGGGAAGCTCCAGAGCACAGGGACGAATCCCTCCTGTTGGCCACTCCAGGGCCCAACAGGACAGAAGGCTCAGGAGCCAGACGAAGACATAGGGCAGAACATCCGGAACTGGATCAGGAACTGGATCAGGTGCTGGAACAGAAATCAGGAACATCCGGAACAGATATCAGGACTGGAAACAAGGAACAAGAAGACATTGAACACGAAGCCATCAAGACACAGGAGACCATGGTGGACTTGAAAAAGTCCTTTTATACTGCAGTATGCAGGCAACTCCCTGGGAGGAGTTCACCTGGACCGCCCCTTGCTGGCCCTATAACTGAGGTGGAGTGCCACGGGCTGGCCCCTAGGGAGAAGGGCGTGGCCGGAACCAGGAAGTCCAAGCAAGCACAAGCAAGCCACAGGCAGGCCTCAAGAACAGCTAGGCCTCCCAGGCCCTGGAGAAAATCCTGGATGGTACACAGGCGAGGCCCTGGCTTCGGAGCGGCCTGCGGAGGAGAAGGTGAGATACCTCCTGTAGTGCAGCAACAGGGGGAATCGTAACAATGGCTATCCTTGGTATTAAATGCTGTCTTCCAGACATCCTCAGGACGGATACGACCCAAGTTGTAAGCACCTCACAAGTCCAGCTTGGTAAAGATGGACGCTCCTTGGAGGCGATCAAACAATTCATTGATCAAAGGATAACGGCATTCAAGCTGTGATAGTCTACACATGGTCGTAATGACCCATCCTTCTTGGTGATAAAGAAGAAGCCTGCACCAGCAGGCGAGTTGGAGAGATGGATAAAACCTTTAGCCAAGTTTTCACGGATGTAGTCCGACATAGCTCGGATCTCTGTTACAGACAAAGGTTAATTTCTGCCCCTAGGGGGCGTAGTACCTGGCAGAAGATCAATGGGGCAGTCATACTCATGATGAGGCGGAAGGATATCAGCCTTATGTTTTGAAAACACATCTCCAAAGTCAGCATATGGCGCAGGAAGGCCTGAGACAGTAACCGCTAGCGGGATCACTGAAGGCGATTTTATCCTCATGAGGCAAGTATGATGACAGGCAGGGCTCCATTCAGCAAGTTGTAGGGTCTCCCAATCAAAGTGGGGTGAGTGGCGCTGAAGCCATGGTAAACCTAGCACCACTGGATGGATGGATTTATCCAGGATGAAGAATTCTATCTCCTCCTCATGCAAAGTTCCAGTGAGGAGGTGTTCAGGCACGGTGACTTGGTAAATTCTTCCCGGTAGCGGGTTGCTGTGGATGGAGGCAATTAGTAGTGGTTTCTCGACGGAATGGTTAGAGATGCCTAGGAGTTGGACCAGGTCCTTCACAAGAAGTTCTCACCGGCTCCTGAGTCCTCCTTGGTCCCGGCCCGTCTCCGAGGGTCTGCGGCCTGTTTCACGGCATCCCTGCGGGGGGGGGGACGCCGCCAAGAAGCCCTGCCTGGATGCCTTCTCCCTAGGTGTGTGCGCGCACAATCAGCACTTATGAAGGCCATTTCCCGCCACGGGAAACTCCGCCCTATCAATGACATCAGACGCCACGGCCTATGTAAGGCCGCCGCGGAGCCCAGGACTTTGCCTTGCAACGGGGTTCCTTGTGGTCCTCTGTTGCTCCATGCCCCGGAGTGTGCTATTGCATTACCGACTCCGTTCCTGCCTGAAACTTGTTTCACTCCGTGCCCAAGTCTTGTTCTGTCTGGCTTGCTTGCAGTAATCTGTTCTGCTTCAGTTCCAGCTTGGTTCCAGTAGCCAGTCCTGCTTCAGCTCCTGTCTGGTTCCAGTAGCCAGTCCTGCTTCAGTTCCTGTCTGGTTCCAGTAGCCAGTTCTACTTCAGTTCCTACTTGCTTCAGTCCTAGCCTGCTTCAGTTCCTGCCTGTCTCCTGATGATCCCTGCCTGCCTGCTCCAGCTCCAGCTTCCGTGATCTCCTAAGTCCCAGCAGCCGGGGCTCCTACGGGCTCCTCCCGGGGGAGTATCGGCTTCCAGGGTGAATCACCTAAGTCCCAGAGGCTGGGCTCCTACAGGCTCCTCCCAGGGGAGAACCGGCTTCCAGGGTGAAGCTCACGTTCAGCTCCTGCCTGGTATCCACCTCCCGACCTGTCACTCACCAGAGACTATAGTACACCTCTCCCCAGTCTCTCACAGGTCGGCCCAAGGGTCCACTAAACAGTTCACTCACAACAGTTCACTCACAACAGTTCACTCCTTGATATTTGCCAAAATAGACTACTCTGCAGCGCTCTCCTCCTAGACTACCCATCTCTACCACCAAGCCACTGCAGATAATTCAGAATGCCGCAGCCAGAATTCTGACTAACACCAACCGTGGAGAACACATTTCACCTATCCTCAGAAACCTACACTGGTTACCAGTTAACTTCAGAATCCTACACAAATCACTCACCTTAATCCACAAATCCATCCACAATCAACTTCAACTCGACCTCGAAATCCCCCTCAAACTCCATACCTCCAACAGACCGATTAGAGAAATCCACAAAGGAAATCTGCAAGCTCCTCCAACTAAAGCAACGCGCCTCACCTCGACCAAAGACCAAGCGTCCTCGACAGCAGGACCAACTATTTGGAATAAGCATCCTTCAGACCTCAGGCTGGAACCATGCCTCCCAACATTTAGGAAAAAACTTAAGACTGGCTTTTCCGCCAAGCCTTCTCAGATCTCCCGGATACACACTAGATGAGCTATTCCCTTCATGACGATGGGAACCCTGTACCTCCAAGTTCATTAAGCGCTAGCCCGCTCACCTTATTGTATTATAGTACTAGTCTCTACCATCCTAGGCCTCTCTTCCAGCTGATTAAGCCTCCAAGTTCACCCTCCTTGTTGAATGTAACTTGCCGCCTCCGTTCATGTTTATTTTTTGTTTCAGTTTTACCTGTTCGATGTAAACCGATCTGATATGGTCATTACCATGAAGGTCAGTATAGAAAAGTGTTAAATAAATAAAATAAACAGATTGCAAGGCCATGGACCTCGGCCGAGGTACCGGGATCCCAGGATCTTCCTGGGTTGGCTCTGCAGCTACAACAGCAACAACAATACCTGGATGTCCTGGCCGGATCCATTGGGCAATTGGCTGCCCGAATGGATGCCCACGGTACCCGTTCTTTGCCTGCTGTGGGTTCGAGACCCGAGGATGCAGCCTCACCAGTGACTCAGCTGCTGCCGCCTGCTCGCTACGCTGGAGATGCTAGGATCTGCCGTGGGTTCTTGAACCAGTGTTTTCGTGCGCTTCTCGATATTGCCCCGGCAGTTTCCCACGGACTCCGTCAAAAGTAGCGTACATTCTCTCTCCCTGCTCGATGGAAAGGCCCTGGTGTGGGCCTCCCCCCTGTGGGAGCGTAACGACTCCTCCTTGGATGACTTGCAGCAGTTCATCACCAACTTTCGCCAAGCCCTTGACGAACCCGCCCGCCAGGCCTCAGCCACGTCAGAGTTGCTACAGCTTCGCCAAGGATCCCGTTCCCTGGCGGACTATGCAATGGATTTCAGGACTCCTCGCGTAGGAAGTAGGTTGGCAGGACGATAGCCTTAAAGCCATCTTCTTGGAAGAGTTGTCAGGGTGCATCAAGGATGAGATTGCCGCCCGGGATCTCCCGGAAGATCTTAATGCCCTCATTGACATGGCTGCCCGCATCTATCGCCACCTGCAACAGCAAGCACGAGAATTACGCACGACAAAGCACAGCCCTGCCCGCAGTTCCTCACGCCCGCTGCCTTCACCCAGGCCTGCCCGTCCTGATGTTTCTGCCTCTGAACCCAGTGCGAGTGTGCCCCGCTCTCCCCGAGGAGAGACATCGCTGCCGCTTGATGGGCTTGTGCCTTTTACTGTGGTCAGAAAGGCCATTTCTTGGCACGCTGCCAGGAGCGTGCGGAAAACTCCAGAACCTAGGAGGTTGGGAGGAGCTCCTCCTAGGTTGTGCCACAGCTCCTCAGAGTATGATACCCATTAACTTGGAATTTCCCGGAGGGTCCTTGGAAACCCTCGCCTTCCTGGATTCCTGGAGCCAGGAGGTAATTTTATCCAGCAAGACTTGGTCTCTCAACTGCAGATTCCTACGCAGAGACGAGAATTTCCACTCCAGATTACCTCCATTCAGGGAACGCTCCTTCCAGGTCACATATTGACCGCCATGGCTCCCATCACAGTCCGCACCGGGGCGATCCACTCGGAGGAGATAGCCTTCCTGATTCTCGAAAAGGCTGTCCACCCCGTGGTGCTGGGGCTGCCGTGGCTCCAGAAGCACTTGCCTGTGATCCAGTGGGATACTCTGCAAATCACTAAGTGGAGTCCCTATTGCCTCTCTCATTGTATGAAGGTTCCCAAGCCTCCAGCACTTCTGCTTTTGCACTCCACCCTTGGACCTCCAGCGCCATATGAGGACTTTACGGATGTCTTCTCGAAGACTAAAGCAGAGATTCTTCCGCAGCATCGTCCATATGACTGCGCTCTTGACTTGTTGCCCAGATCTATGCCACCTCGGGGTAGGGTGTACCCCTTGTCCCTGCCTGAGACATGGGCTATGTCTGAGTACATTACTGAGAATTTGGCAAAAGGATTCATTCACCCGTCAAAGTCGCCCGCCGGGGCAGGATTCTTTTTCATCAGCAAAAAAGATGGCTCCTTGAGGCCCTGTATCAACTACCGAGGGCTCAATGCAATTACCAAACGGGACCACTACCCTTTCCCGTTGATTCCAGAACTACTTGATCGGCTCCAAGGTGCAAGAGTCTTTACTAAGTTGGATCTACGCGGGGCCTACAACTTAGTTAGAATCCGTCCCGGGGACGAATGGAAGACCGCGTTCAATACCCGGGATGGGCATTACGAATACCTCGTAATGCCCTTTGGCCTTTGTAATGCCCCAGCGGTCTTCCAACATCTGATGAACGAGGTGCTATGGGATTTGCTCAACGTCTGTGTGATCGTCTACCTCGACGACGTCCTGATCTACTCCCATGACCTGCCTATGCACCGCCAGCATGTTCGCCAGGTGCTCCAAATTCTCAGAGAGCACAGCTTATACGCTAAGCTTGAGAAATGCAGCTTTGAAAATACTTCCTTGCCGTTCCTGGGGTACATTGTTTCAGCTGACGGCTTCCAGATGGATCCGGAGAAAGTCGCTGCAATTAGGAACTGGCCACAGCCGAGGGTCTCAAGGCGTTGCAACATTTCCTCGGCTTTGCTAACTTTTATCAGGCATTTTATTCCCGGCTATTCTCGCATAGTGGCTCCTCTGACTGCGCTCACCCGGAAGGGAGCCAATGCGGTGGACTGGCCTGCCCAAGCCTGCCAAGCCTTCGAAGAATTGAAAAGAGCCTTCTTACAAGACACATGCCTCCGCCATCCTGATCCCAGTCGGCCGTTCGTGGTTGAGGTCGATGCCTCGAATGTAGCTGTTGGAGCGGTGCTGAGCCAGCACTCCGACACTGGACAGCTTCTCCCATGTTCTTTTACTCTAGGAGGTTCTCCCGGCTGAGAGCAATTACGGAGTCGGCGACAAAGAACTGCGCCGTGAAACTCGCCCTGGAAGAATGGAGGCAGTGGTTGGAGGGAGCCAACCACCCCTTCACCATTTACACGGATCATAAAAATCTCTCTTTCCTCCGCCAAGCCCAGCGCCTGAACCCGAGACAAGCCCGGTGGTCTTTGTTTTTTGACCGATTTGACTTCTCTACGATATCGCCCTGGCTCAAAAATGTGCGAGCAGACGCCTGTCACGGTCCACCGAGATTGAGGAAACCCTGAGACGCCCCAGTACATTTTGGATCCCAGGAAAGTGTCTCTCGCCGCCACCTCCGTGTCTTCCGAAGAAAAGACCGTGGTCCCACGCCCGCTCGTAGGGCCGTGCTGGCATGGGCCCACGAATCCCTCACTGGAGGGCATGCGGGCCGTGCCGGTACGCTAGACCTCCTCAACCGGTACTATTGGTGGCCAACGGTAAGACAAGATGTTCGTCTCTTCGTCGACTCCTGCCCCACTTGTGCATTGCAAAAACCGCTTGGCGGGAAACCTAGAGGGTTGTTACACCCCTTGCCTTTCCCAGTGGAGCCTGGACGCACATCTCCACAGATTTTGTGGTGGATCTCCCAGCATCAGACGGGAACATGGTCATCTGGGTTGTGTGGACCGGTTCTCCAAATGGCACATTTTGTTCCCCTGTCAAAATTACCTTCAGCGCCCAACTTGGCTAACTTATTTGTTCAAATATATACAAACTATCCTGGGTCTACCACAGGTATTATCACTGATAAGTTGTACAAACAATATACCCGTGTCAATAATGAAATATTTCAATTTTTATTCTTTAACAATCCTTTAAAAATACATAAAACATTACCTATTACATCAACCATTCATACCACACTCAATCATACAACAATGAAATATTAAAATTTGACAATACAAACTTGTTACATTTTAACACTTATTAACTTTAACATATAATAATATTGCACCGATCCCTAATTACAATGTAAACATACTCCTCATTTACTAAGTATCTCTGTTCCAAAGATTCCCCATCACTTAAGAATCCTATTTAATTATATTAATATACTCCCTTATCTAAAATTGATATTTATGAAGTGATATTTAACAATGTCCCCTTATTGAATTACTGTTTATAAACCAACTATTTTTTAATGACATCCCGACAGGAAGCTCCTGTTCACCCGTTGGTTTCTTCAGGGGATTTTGTTCACACACCGGTAACTTAATTAA